>NC_092801.1:17074670-17117666 GCF_918797505.1 Bemisia tabaci | reverse complement strand
GGTGGGCTCTCAGGATAGCGTGGGATATCCCCTCTATTTTGGTCTCAACTTGAGAGCGTTTTTGAGCTCGGGAGTTGATTTCAGAGAAAACCAGTGGCACCATCGTGTTTCTCGTGAACTTTTACATAATGATCAATGGTCAAATCGCAAATTCCTCACACATGCAACATCTCTATTGATTGCAAGGTTATGGCAGGCTGCGGCACGGCGCGGTGTGCTGCCAGCTGGAAACGCGCACTGACGCCTACGAACCTAAGGTGATACTTCAAGCATTGCGCAATGCGTGAAGTAGCCCCTTAGGTTTGTAGGCGCCAGTGCGCGTTTTGCGCCGAGTTTGTTTTGATGTAGAGGTGAACTCTCAGGATAGCGTGGGATATCCCCTCCATTTTAGCCTCAACTTGAGAGCTTTTTTTGAGCTTGGGAGTTGATTTCAGAGGAAACCAGTGGCACCATCGTGTTTCTCGCGAACTTTTATGTAAGAATCAACAGTCAAATCGCAAATCCCTCGCACATGCAACATCTCCATACAACTCAATTTTTACTTCCGATAATGTGTTGCCTTTGGTACCATGACACTGATGCATGTTAAAAACATGCAACTCGTAATATTTTAAAATGTATGTATGTGTATATATCGACGGTGAAACTACCAAACCACGTATCGCGTTTGCGGTGTTTAAAAATCTACGCTCACATTTTATTTCTTTGAGGTAGACCAAATCAATATCATTCCTCGAAATTTTCACAGAATTTTCTCCGCACGAAAAGGAAAAATCACAGAAATTTTCTAGACTGCACGTTAAGTAGTTTTTCATTTAAAAAATAAAGTATGATAGGAAGTCTGCGACGTCGCAAACCGAGATACGTGGTTTGGTAGTTTCACCGTCGATATGTTCTTTGTTTCATTAATTTGAAGAAAAATAAATGAATATCACAATGTGTTATCTGTGTTAAAACACGCATCTCGTGATATTTTAATCTATGAGTAAATATTGTATGTATTTCCTTAAATGAAGAAAAATCAACCGATTTTATTTTTTAAAATTGCGAACGGGATATTCCTTAAAAGAGGGGGAAAACTCGGGACCTATTACTGCAAGTGAACAATTTAATCGTTTTATCTTTGGAAAAAAAAATCAGATGAAATATGTAAGAAAATTCACAACGCAGCAATGTAAGAAACGTGTTTATAAACTTCCGCGAGTGGTAGAGTCCAAGCCAAATAAGTTTATGCACTTCTAGACTGCGCCAGAGAACGTCTGACGCCATTTTTACAAGAAAAGTAAATGGAAGAACCAAGGAGGGGGATCTTCTTTTGCAGTCTAGAAGTGCGTAAACTTATTGTATTTGGCGTGGTCTCTATTTGTGTTCTCGGTCTCACAATAAGTCGTACCTATTGATGCGCTCCAAGGCGCTAAATAGCCAACGTATCGAGTATGAAAGCAGTGCTCATTGCATTCTCGGATTATGCAGGCGTTTTTCCGTTTTCACGGCACAAAAAACAAACCCCTGATTTCTCATGCTTAATGGTCATTTGGTGATTACCTGAATACAATTTGAACTAAAAGCGTCGATATGGCTGTCGTCAATGAAGTTGATTCCGTACAAATTGATGACCCGCAAGTTAGGTGTGGCTGATTTCAATTTGTGGACGTTTATAACTTCATAAATTTCTTCTTCTTCCTCCTCTACTTTTTCATACGTGCCTGCAGGAAGGGAAAATGACTATAAGTTGTTTGAAAGGGATAAACTATAAAGGATAACATGCCGTGAAAATTCCTCATTTCGTCGTGTTGCGCGTTGGAAGAAAATGTTCGTTCCCCTGCTCAACTCAATTCAGCTCAAATTGCAGCACAACATGTAATAAAAAACTGTACTACATTTTGCAATTTGGAACTATAAATTCAGGCCCGGTTTAAGAACAACGTATGTGCCATCAGCTTCCCTGTGCACATAAGTGTTTTTTCAGATGGGCCAGAATTTATAGTTCCAAATTGCAAAATGTAGTCCAATTAATGAATGATGAAATGATGGCAATACCCAGAAATCAAATTTTTGTTGATAATAGGCAAAGAAAACAAAAATCAGATGTAGCTCCTTCATGATCTCCGTTCCGAACGAAGGAACGCAATTCCATTCCGAAGTTGCAAAATAGACTTTAACAATTCAATTTTTTTACGAGAATATGTCTCGTGCAATTTTTGTCCAAAATTTGTCTAATTTTTTATGAGAGCAGGAGAAAAATAGTGCAATTTTCAGTTGGAAATGACCACAATTCTCTTGATGAAAATGCTATGTACGAGGAGAAATTGAGCTTAATCGGACGATTTCTGTCAAATGAAATTATGTGCATTATGTCGTGAGCTCTGTTATGCCCGTAGTCGTATGGGTCTCAGGGCTCATGTCTTAATGCACATAGTAACGTTCTTTCATGAGGGCAACGACGATTTGGACTGCATTTTGCAGTTTGGAGCCGTTATTTCCGGCTAATTTTAGAGAAGACTCTTGTCGTCAAGATCCACACGAAAAAGCGTAATTAAATTTCACCTTCGTTTCAAAACAATTCACAATTTTCACCTGTAAGATATGTTTTCACTGGAAAAAGCTGTTGAGCGTTTCTAACGAAGCATTTCACTGGTTTTCCCTCTGACTGCATTGACAAAAATCAGAACAATTTTAAACGGAGCCTAAGCAGGCGGATTTTTTTTTTTAAAAAAATTGAATCGTTAGAGTCGATTTGGCGACCTTGGATTGGACTTACGTTCCATTATCTGGGAAACGATGATATGTGTCATTAGTTTCCCCATGCAATTAGGCGCTTTCATAAAGTAACGAGCAATCGTGGCTCCTAACTGCAAAATATGTTATTTGTTCGGTCGTGTCTCAGACAAGGAAACGTACCCCATTCCAATGTTGCAAAATCTACTGACACAACTATTTTTTTCATGCAAAAAAGGCAGCATCAAATCTGTCCAAAATTAAGCTGATTTACAGAAATAATCCATGGGTTTATCTATGAAATTTCTATTGAAAAGTGTTGAGCAGTCTCCGAGTAAAAATGAAAATTGTAAAATAAAATTTGGCGACGTTGGTAAATTCCTTCGTCTGGGAATCGACGTATTTTGCCAAATCTTATCAACAAGCAGCATATCGACGGTGAAACTACCAAACCACGTATCTCGTTTGCGGTGTTTAAAAATCTACGCTCGCATTTTACTTTTTTGAAGTCTACCAAATCAATATCATTCTTTGATATTTTCACCGAATTTTCTCCGCACAAAGAGGAAAAATCACAGAAATTTTCAAGACTAGACGTTAAGTAGTTTTTCATTTAAAAAATAAAGTATGACAGGAAGTCTGCGACGTCGCAAACCGAGATACGTGGTTTGGTAGTTTCACCGTCGATATTCCGCTCAGATGTCGAGAAATTGGAGGATCGTGCAAAGGCGATGCTTGAAAGTTAGTAACACTGTTATTTCTTTTTCACATTTAAAAGAGCGTGTAACAATCGATTCTTCGTAAAACAGCTCGCCTCGCCTAAAATCGATACTTATAATGGATTTGAAAGGAAAAGCAGTGTTACCGACTTTTAAAATAGCCTCTGGGATCATGTTTTTCGCCGTTGTTCGGCAACTTGGTGGCATAGGGAAACAACGAGCAAATACTAGTGTTGCGATTTGTCAATTCTTTGAACCTCGTTTCAGAGCTCTTACTCTCGTGAGATTCGCGGTGCATCTATTTTTGAAACTGTCTCAGGCCGGCGGAACGATGGACATGCAGAAAAGTACGTACTAACATTACATTTAGCCCACGACATAGCCGCACCACGACTCTCTCGACAAAAATCCTCACCCTATTGTGAGATTCACTTTCACAATGGAAAGTTTGGTGATTTCATCGAAAGGAATCTCAAAGCGCGTCGATATCTGAGTGAGCGAGGGGTAAATTAAATTTTGACGGTCAGTGCAATATTTACATCGTCACCCTCCGGCCAAAGTATCACAAGCGCCACGCGACGTTTAACAATTTCCGCAGTCATTTTATTTTTTTTACAAAGAAATTGTTTAACGAAGCTACTGTCAGAAAATTTCACTGAAATATCTTTGTGCTGCCGATAAAATTTAGTGAAATTTTCAAACAGCTTTTACAGACAATTTCTCTGTAAAAAATATAGGCGGCGGAAATGTTTAAACGTTGTATGTCTTGTGATACTTTGGCCGGAAACTGACGATATGTCGTAAGATAATAGCCAAATTCGGCATATCGTTCAATGCCTTGGCACATGATACATAAATCTATCTTTGATTTTAATTCGGAGATTATTTCCTGTTGAACTAGGCTAGAAAATGTTTGAATATGTAGATAGAACTTTTTCTGTGAGTTTGGTCGATCCATGATTGTCGTTCAAGTTTTTTAGGTTGAGATGAATATTTATCTCAGAATTTCTTGATGCCTCATAAAACATAGATTACTCAAAAATTTGACAACACAGAAGCAATAATAAAAAATCTTTTCTAATATTTTTAAGTTTTGATCAATATTTTTGTTCAAAATTTCGTCACTGAAAAGATCCTCATCAAAAATATGCAAAATTATACAGGTTTCAAAAGTTGGCTACCGGTCTTAGCATCTGACAAAACAATTTCACAATTAGCCATACAAATTTCAAATCGTGATATTGGAATTTTTCCACTTTACACTCACCTATGAGATGCAATATTTCCAGTCCATTGATAAAATTGTAGATTTTCCTCATGAAACCTTCCATGAAAATGACCTCCGACAAGCAAATGCATAAATATTTTAACTTTGTTGGGAATGCCTGAAAAACATAACAATAAAAGTTTTAAGGGGCGGAGTATCGGCATTGGCTAAATTAGAAAAAGTACACCCATAATAATACATAAGAAAATTATTTTGCAATTTGATGTGCGCTCTTCAGAATTTGCGTTTCCTTTTATTTCTTAGCAGTATTTCTAATTATTATTTATTTTATTTCGTTGATAAGTGTTGATGCATAAAGTTTGTTTCCTGGCCTACATCGAAAATTGAAGGCGAAACTGCAATAAGCGCAACCAAAATACCTGTTTTCCATCAATGAAGCTCCTGTACGCCGCAAAATTTAGGGTAAAAACTAAGATAATGACGAGGTCATTTTTCCTAGGTAAAATTTTGCGAAAGAAACTTGGTTTCCACTGGTTTTCTCCAAAACGAACAATCAAGCTCGGAAAAAAACTGACAAAGTTGAGGCCGTAATAGATAGGTACTCCGGTGTCAAGTGAAAGTCTACCTCTATGTATCCAGTCAAACTCTCCATAGTCTCCATGCACGGATAGGAAGCGAATACATCGGCAGATTTGCTACTTCGTTGCCTGTTTCTGATTCCGTTTGGCAGAAATAGTCCAATTATTTCAATATTTCGCCCTATGTTGATACCGTATTTCACTCACCAACATGGTTGACTTTAACGGGGTAATCCCTGAAGCAGTGTTCCAAACTCACAGGCGCCAACGCACCAAATACGCCTAATAAATCGGCCATGGCGCCTAAAAAATGAAGGCTCTGTGCTAACGTGGCCCATGAAAATTGCCCCTTCCTCCTCCAAAAAAAATCCTAATTTCTCTGTTTGGTGATTTTTCGAAATTTCTCCCAAGTCACAGTTACTAATTCTGTGACTAAAACATTTGCATCTGACTTTCCACTGAATGCGCCGTGATATACAGGCAAGCAGTCTCTCTGGCTCCTAAAAAATCTTCAACGGTCCCTAAAAATCGAGCTTGATGCGCCACATGGCTCCTGAAACTCAAAGGCGAGTTCCGAACACTGCCTGAAGCCTTCCGAAGTCCCCCTCCTTCAACTCACCTGCATTTCGCTGAAATCGTGGAGTTGCATGGCCGTGGAAAAATCGAGGAGCATGTGTGTGAGATTGGGGCATTTGTTGGCCAACTCGTGGAGAACGGTGTGAGTGATCAGCTCAATCGGGAGCTCGATGTACCGCAACGATGGACCGAACCGGATACTGTCGAAAAGCAGAGACAAAAATTATTAAAAGCCTCTTGAAAACTCCCAGATGGATGTTCAGACGAATGATCCAGGGGCACGTGAAGAAAACCAGGGAATCCTAGATAATGGACCACTAGACAAGGTACGAATTTCAGCATTCTGATACATGTTTCGTAACTAAAATTTCACGTAGAACACGATGCGCACATAGAAAATTACCGAAATTAACTCCTTACTAAGATATTTAATGATTCTTGATGCGTGAATTCAAACCACCCGCTCATGAAAACTCAATGCTCTACGTGATTCATATCGCGCGCTAAACGTTATCATGACAGTCTCTGCGATGTAAAAATCTGGCAACCTCAATCTTGACGCTTTGGCTCAGCTGTAGCAAATAGCTTATAGTTTGAACAACACATGGTGGAAAATGAACATTGCTCGATTGAGAGGCTTGCAGAAACCGTTGTAGTGCGCGATTTGACTCGCGTAGAGCTTTGAGTTTCTTGTGAGCGGGCAGTTCAAATTCCTTGTAGCCAATGTGAAATAAAAGCGTTAATATCTTTGTTAGGAGTTGGTTTCAGTAATTTTCGTTGTAAGAATCGTGTTTTACGTGAAATTCTGGTTAAGAAACAAGTATCAGATTGCTTAAATTCGTACCTTGTCTAGTGGTCCATTGAACGATTCAAACCATAGACAAGAGACCCTCCACTGGCCTCTTGGCGTCAGGTGGAGGCTTTTACTTTCGGGTATTCGACAATGGATCACTAGACAAGGTACGAATTCAAGCATTCTGATACATATTTCTTAACCAGAATTTCACGTAAAACACGATTCTTACAACGCAAATTACTGAAATAAACTTTTAACGAAGATATTAACGTTTTTATTACACATTGGTGACGAGGAATTTGAACTGCCCGCTCACAAGAAACTCAAAGCTCTACGTGAATCAAATCGCGCACAACAACGGTTTCAGCAAGCTTCTCAATTGAGCAATGTTCATTTCCCTCCATGTGTTGTTCAAACTATAAGCAATTTGCTATAGCTGAGCCAAAGCATCAAGATTGAGGTTGCCAGATTTTTATATCGTAGATACTGTCATGATGTCGTTTAGCGCGCGATGTGAATCACGTAGAGCGTTGAGTTTTCATGAGCGAGTGGTTTGAATTTACGCATCAAGAATCATTAAATATCTTGGTAAGGAGTGGATTTTGGTAATTTTCATGGTGTTCTGAATGAAATTTTGGTTAAGAATCATGTATCAGAATGCTGAAATTCGTACCTTGTCTAGTGGTCCATTCCTTATGGAAAATTATAAGGGAGCAACAGCCATCACTCTTATTTCGACTGTTGACCTACCTAAATGGTGGCTGATGAGCTTCGGGTGACGTCATGAGCCAAAAGTTTCCCAAACTTCGGCTTGTTTGCAAAACAAAACTGCCAACACGTTGTTAAACATCAACCATGTAGGTAGGTCAACGGTAGAATGCAGAGGTCCCGAAAGTAAAAGCTTCCACCATTGCCAAGATACTAGTGAGAGCCTCTTGTCTCTGATTAAAACCCCAAAAAAGTTAAGCGGTACGGTCATATTTGCGGTAAAAAAAAAAAAAATGTTGGCTTGAAATGGCGTTTGGCAAACCTAGGTTTGCCTAAAATTTTCAGGCAATCCTAGGCTTGCCGGCAACAGATGCATGATTTCAGTGATTATTATTACATGTGTTGAAAAGTTGAGGAAAAGGGATTCAAGTCCAGAGTTGAATGAAAATATAGGGTGTTTTGTTTGGTAATTCTTTTTCGCACGGAATTGCAAACCCAGCCCGTTAAATGAATGTTTATATTTTTCAAACATTTCACTACCACGTAAAATTTTGCGAAATATTTCACGCAGGAAACTTAGCACTGATATTTAGTTCATCTCTTTGAAAAACTGAGAAATATGCATCATCCAATAATCGGATTTGAAAGGGATCGTAAAGGAGTGCACCACTCATTTCCGCACCATTAATAGTTTTTATAAGCACGCCATTGATACACGGAGAAAAAAACTTCGTGCGTGGGACGCGAAATTTAGGTCATATGGATCTCTGAAGTTTTCAGATTGAGCATCTGAACACTTCCGATCTAGCTGTCGAGGTTCGGATCACACATCTGAAACTTCAGTTCTTACATCTGAAGTACTTAGATGTGAGAACCGAAGTTTTTCGGATGTGAGAACTGAAGTTTTTTGGATGTGAAAACCGAAGTACTTCAGATGTAAGACCTGAAGTTTCAGATGTGTGATCCGAACCTCGACAGCTAGATCTGAAGTGTTCAGATGCTCAATCTGAAAACTTCAGAGATCCATATGACCTAAACTTCGGGTCCCACGCACGAGGTTTTTTCTCCGTGTACGCCTGCAATCATTGGGCTATCAAAATTTGCTCTATGAAAATTGACGTCTTTATTAAATTTAAATAAAGCGTAAGATTTGGGTCCGAGAAGCGGGAAAACTGAAAAATATGCATGAAAAAGGAGTTTCTTGGACGCGGTCCAGAGTCATTTTTGGAGAGCCAAGTGTCTCTCAAGATCGGCCCGGGACTATTTTTACGAATCTGATATGTCTGTGGGTCAAGCGTCTCTCAGGTGGATTCAAAACCTTCCATCTTCCGCAAAACACCGTGCGAAGTGCGCTAAGCCCACTTCTAGGTCTTCGGAGTCGTCCGTAAATTACGTCACCCATTTTTTTCAATTTTTCGACCCCTTCCCTCCCTCAACGTATCCAGCCGTTTTCCATTGCTAGACCCCTCTAAAAGTACGTCATCCTTAGCGTAGTCCCCCCCCCCCCCTCTTTTTGAAGGAAAACGCAGAAAATCGATAAAAATCAGCAGATATAGTCTGCATCATTAAGAATATGATTAATTACTTTTATCGAGCATTGAGTGAAATATGTCGGGTTTTCCCCTTTTTGCGGAAAACACAGAAAATCGATAAAAATCAGTAGTAGGTATAGTCAAATATCAAGCATGCATTTTCAGCCTTTTTGCCTTCAGGAAAGCTTATATCATCCTTGCCTTGATCCCCCCTCCCTCCCCGTTACCTACCGTCATCCAGCGGTAGACCCCCCTCCCCCCTACTTGGGTGACGAAATTTATGGACGGCCCCTTTATAATGAAAATTATCCGCAGAAAACAAGCATAGAAAACGTAATTTTAAAATTAGTTCATTCATGCATCCCAAACAGTGGCGTAGCGTGAATTGCGATGTATCGATTGTTTTGCTATTTAAACCTATGATAAAGAATCGATTATTAAGGTGTTCGCTGCGAACACCCTGTTTATCGATCCTTTTCCATAGGTTTACATGGCATAACAGTCGATACATCGCAATTCACGCCACGCCACTGAATTCCCAAATTAGTTGATATCCCTCGAATAGTTTCTCATTTACCTGATAAGCGCCAAAAGTGACTCCAGTGATCCAACATGAAGCCCTGAGATCTCCGGCCTGAGCGAGACAGCCGTCCACAATCGTGTGTCGTATGCGATCACCCGCCATTTCTTGCATACTCGTGCCATCCGACATATTTCCCGGTGAGTTAAGTAGGAGAAAATGTTCAGCAAGATTTTGTCTGGGAGTTTCTCGATGGTCTGCAATCATTTAGAAACTCAATTAACCGACAGGAAAACGGGCCTTTTTTAGCACGAGTCCCGAAGCAGTGCTGTCATTTTATTTTATCAGAGATTCTGGGGTTCCCGGGATTTTTTCCGGATTTCGAAAGATCCGAGGAAAATTCCGATTTTTCAAAAGTTCCGGGAAAAATTTTGAAATACGCCCCGATTAGATTCGAAGATCTCGTCAAATTTGATCAATAAAGCATGGAAATTTGATCAATGAATCATGGAATTTGATCAAAGAATCATGAAATCGATCAATGAATCCTGGAATTCGATCGAAATCATGGAAATTTGATCAAAGAATCATGGAATTTGATCAAATAATCGGTCAAACTGACAAAAAACCTGAAATTCCGGGAAAATTCCAAAAATAGCTGGGACCTCGAGGAATTTCGAAGATTCCGAGTAAAGTTCCAAGATATTTCAAAAGTTTCGGAATTCGGAATTACTTCCGGGAGATGGCAGCACTACACCATTGACGAAATTAGGCGGGTATGTTCAAAGACAAAGTGAAACCTTTATCAAACAAAAATAATTTATCTATACCAAAGTGTACGTCACAAGTATGGTTGAGTTAATTCCATGCCAGCAGTAGACTAGAATTCATTTAAACCAGAGATGTTGAGCCTTCAGCCATGATACATTTAAACTTTAAAAGGGTTTTCCTTGAAACCATTCCTTTTGAGCCGCAAATTCATACCGTCAGAACTTTGGCCGGTTAGGTTCCCTCTTTTCGGGTGTTTTTGCCGTAAAAGTTTGTAAAACACTCGATTATGCGACCGACCCTTAGACGAGCTATGAATAAAGCACTTTGGGACGTGTTTTCTCCTCAAGACGAACCACACAACGGGAATCCGGAAATTAACTCATGATTAATTCCTAAACAGGATATAAGTCTTTACAGTTAACGTTGATTATGTGGCGAAAATACAAATAACGCCGTTTGTAAATAGTCAAACTTCCCTTTGAACTGAGTTGGAAAACTTGTTATTCACGTCAAGGAGTTGATTTCCGAAATTTTTGTTGTGTGCATCATTCTCTACGGCATATTTCGAGGAGCATACTTTTTTTCTCTAAAACGTTGTCTAGTGACCAATGGTGGCCATGATGCCAATACCTTTTTTTTGTTTTTTTTTTTTTGGGTGGAAAGTGATTTCTCTGTTCCCACTGTCTCCTGTTACCCTTTTTTCATAACAGCTTTATTCGTCTTTCATGGAGAGACACTACCTAGTGCTAAGTTTTAATTTTTTGAAAAAAAGTGTACATGTCTTATCCAACTGAAGATGGCTGTAGTGTTTGTAGCCGAAGCCTACTAGTAGATGTGTTTTTTCTAGTCTTAATTGTTATTCGCGGTTGTACTTTTTAAAAATTTGTTTCTATTTCCACGGATGGTCACACCGAAAAGTTACAACTATCAAAATACAACTGTAGGACATGCATATAGGTGGCCCCTCCGAGTTGTGAAAGGTCAAGGTTCATCAGCAAACTTACAGTGTTGGCAAAAGGGCTCCTCACTTCTCCTGTGCTTTCGTCGATGTAAACTTGTGAGGATTCTACCATCAATTGGTTCCATACCTACACGGGGTGACAGAACACAGACACATTCATCCATAGCCTTATAGGGAGGAAATTGAAAGAACAAGTACTTTTTCGGTACCTCCAGCGCTTTGTTGACCTTTTGAAACAGTGGTGTCATCTTGAAATTTTTCAACTGGTTTTTGTGTATTGATAAAACCTATCTGAGTGCTAGCACCTGTCAAGAAGGTGAACTCTTCCATAAAAAGGGACGAGGAAAATTGTGAGTTTTATCATTTAAAAGTAGGACGCATAATATGGGAATTTTGATCGACCTATCCACATTTTTTTTGTTTCTCCTCATATTTATACCAAAGTCAACTTTTTGTTGCCTTATTACAAGCTTCAAAATTAAGGTTTTCGAATGCCTTGAATGAGGTTGGTTTAACATGGGGTTTTTAGTACTTCTACATTCTTTAATCTAGTACAACAGTCTTTAATTGATCGAGGTAATGATATCAATCTATATATTTCTGTTTTAGCTGATCCTGCATGACGAGTTTTATCATCTGGAGACGTTCACCGTCAAAATTTGCCTCTCCAGATATAAGGTACCGAACTTACTGTTTCCAACATTTTTTATTCGAGGAGCTTGGAAGATAAGGCGCTATGTGCAGTTTCTAAACAAATTGAGTTATTAATGATTTCAAGTAAAACTAGTCTTAATACATACTCCATGAAAAATTGGCTCCCAAATTCCAATTTTTAAGCATCAAAAAGTCAGTTTGGACTTTCTTTCTGCCATTAGGGTCCATGTGACTTCGAAACTTCAAACACGTTTTTCTGGAAATAGCAAAAACTGCCTTAATGCGCATTGTCCTCCAAGCCCTTCATTTAATTTGACGTTTTAAACCCAAGTCAACAGACACTCGACCCTGTGAACTGTAGGCCAAATACTCGTTAATACAGTCTCATATTATCAGTTTCTATTTCAGATAGAATGGGCATGTTGCACTTCCTTCATACTCTTATACTGAATTCTTTTACGAAAAATTTATCCTGTATTTATAAAGAATACTATCCTTTTCCAATTCATGCTACCAATGTACTAAATTGCAGTAAATTAACTTTCAAGCAATTTTTGGACAGGAATGAAAAACTAAAACATGGATGAATGAATCTGTGTTACTGACATCACTGGACATATTCATCTTGACGGAGTAGTTTTTTCCCGCGCACTTCACCAAAAAACCAAAAAAATGGGGTACCGAGGATTTTCCGGACCACTCACGTGAACCCCCCAAAAATCACACCTAACCTCAAAATCCCACCCGAGCCTCGCGTAGCCCGACCTCAACCTATGCGTCGGGCGCTCAACCCATATTCAAATCGAACGAAATTCGACGCTCTCCAGTTGAGGATCGAAGGAAAAACTTCGCGGAAAATCGGCGGAAAAGCGGAAAAAATCGCGGGCGATGAACCGGTGGAACTTGAAAAGCGTTTGTAATACGAGAAGAAGTCCCGATTAACGCGAGTTGGGGGTTTGCCGTTTACAATGGCTCGGAAATAACCGGAGAAACGTATAATTCATGTTGAACAAATCTTAAAATAACTGCAGTCCCCCACCCCGGGCTCCGGGTGTTGACGCGTCGACGTGCGAGCCCCGAGACGTACTTCGTGCGTGAGCGACGTCAGTCCGGGCCCGGATGTGAACGCTATCAGTGCTGCCGTGATAGCGAAGAGAGCAGTAAGTGCAAAAATGAAGTTTTGAGAAAAAGGGCTCAGAAACGTCTGACGGAAAATTTTATTGAAAGAAGAAGCCTTCGTTTTTGGTCAAATTTCCACTAATCATCCGAAATGTTCCTGGAAATCGTTTGGATGATTAAATTTTGACCGATTTTGTTTCGTTTCTGCCGTGATAGCGAAAAGAGCAGTAAGTGCAAAAATGAAGTTTTGAGAAAACGGGCTCAGAAACGTCTGACCGGAAAATTTTATTGAAAGAAGCCTTCGTTTTTGGTCAAATTTCCACTAATCATCCGAAATGTTCCTGGAAATCGTTTGGATGATTGAAATTTGACCGATTTTATTTCGATTCTGCCGTGATAGCGAAAAGAGCAGTAAGTGCAAAAATGAAGTTTTGAGAAAACGGGCTCAGAAGCGTCTGACCGGAAAATTTATTGAAAGAGCCTCCGTTCTTGGTCAAATTTCCATAAATTATCCGAAAGACTCCTAGAAATCGTTTGGATGATTAAAAATTGACCGATTTTATTTCAATTCTGCCATGATAGCGAAAAGAGCAGTAATAAATGTAAAAATGAAGTTGTGAGAACTCGGGATCAGAGGTGACTGACCGGAAAATTTTATTGAAAGCCTACGTTTTTTGTCAAAGTGCCACTATAATCGCCCGAAGGACTCCTAGAAATCCTTTGGATGAAAAGGATATTCACCATTTGCAAGTTAGGCTAGTGTTCGACAGGACAGCCGTAAGTGCTACCCTCTGCGTGCTTTCGTGGTTGCGTTTTGGACACACAACAAACACATTTTCAGGTTAGACATTGTAGAAGAGGGTGGCACTGTACTTAAAGCACTGTTTTCATTGGCTCTCTGGAGGAATAATGTCACTTACTGCTGTCTTGCCGGAAGCTACGTCATTTTTTGCGTTCTTACGGTTTTCTCATATGTCTCGTTTTTATACAATTAAGATGAATTTTACTGTCTTAAATATTTCATGATTTCATCTGAAAGAGATCAGACGAATTTTGAAGGAAACTCGATTTCGAAAATTTGACACTTACTGCTCTCTTCGTTATCACAGCAGAGTGGCGAGGCGTGAATTATCGATTATCGATATTCCCTCCGGAGACCTAGAGACATTCAAGACAAATTTTTGACTAAAATATGAGAAAAAAACATAACCATTCAATAACTCCAAACAATGAGTAAATCAGAGAACACGAACATTCGGCAGAAATTGTGTGTAGCAAATACAATTGAAGAACTATAGAGAGGAGTTTCAGGAAAGTTCAAACAAAAACAGGCATCAAGCATTTTCGACTCTAATCCTTGCACTGAGGGTCTTAAAAAAGTGCTGCGGGGCTTGGATTTAAGTAAAGAGATTGTAGAAACGAGTTCAAATGGCTTTTGCACCGCATGCAGGAGCAGGAGCTATCAATATCCGAGATATACTTCGCTGTTAAAAAAAAAAAAAAGAAAGTTTAATAACTCATAACTTTCAAAGGGGAAACTTTTAAGGAGGCTGTTAAAACGTCCGAGTTAGGAAACCCTTCATTTTATCCTTCACGTAGAAATGCCATTCTGAACTTTAACACATTTGTCATCACTTTATTTTAGTACATTTTACATATATGTATACATTTTTAGCTTTTTATGTTATTGCATGTGTTGCAGTTTATTTTTTGTTTAGCGTCAATGTGAGTCACTTTTAGGACTCCACAAAATGTTGATGCAAATTTATTTCATAATTTTTTTTTAACGTAAAGTTCATATGAAGAAAGGGTAAAGAGTATCGATAAGGACCGTTTTGGACCCACCCCGAATGTCCTCAACTCTGCGATTTTTTGCTCACTGAAGGTGTAAATTTGACGGTATGGATCATGATTTGGTCATTTCGAGCCTCTTTCCAGGTTTCATTCGGTCTTAAAAATGTGTCTAAATGCTGATTTCGGCGAAAAATACGGATTTTTAGGTATTCTAGCGCAAATCTACAAAACCCATATTTATTACTGATGTCGGCCTTCAGCCTCATGTTTAGATCAAGCTTAGACCCAAAGAGAGATCAAAAATTACCAGACCATGATGCACTCCCTGAAACGTAAACCTTTATATAATGAGAAAAAAAATCGTAGAGTTATGGAGAATTTCAAGGTGGAAGCAGAGACGGCTTAACGATACCCCTCCGTTACTTGAAAAAGAAGGAAAAGGGGTTTTCTAAGTAGGATATTTCAACATTTTGTCGCTTTTTTTCAAAAGGCGAAATTTAACAGTCAATGCTACTAGGGTAGAGTACTTGTATAGCGAGAGTATGGACAGATCGCTTCATGGAGGGCTTAGGGCCCAAAAGTGCAGCCACCCTTCTAACCAACTTCTGACGCACAAAATTTCACTGCCAGTCTGTAGATTACAATTCTAACGAAGATTGGTTAAGAAAGTACATAAATGAGCGTTCTTCCACAAAAATGAGTAAATTTCTGCAAAAACTAAGTCAAATACGTGCTTTATAAACGATGGTTCGTAACAATTGTATCAATAAATCGTTCTAGATAATTGGAATTCATAGGTTGGCTGCATTTCTGGGCCCTAACTTTATTCGCGTAGGCATCGGTGAAGGCCTGATGGATTTTCGGAGTTTCACATCTGTCTATACTCTCGCTATATACAAGTACTCTATACTAGGGTAGTTCCAAACGGGAAAAGCTGAACAATCGTAAACATAACAAAAGGTATCGCATGGAACACCGGGAGAGGTAGAGTGCAGGGGCTAAAATTTTCAGAGCGATAAGGGTGCATGGTTGCGAGGTGAAGGGGGTGGGCATGAAACATGACGAACCGTCTTGGCTGCTCTCTGACTGCTCCGCTCATCTCGAGACAGGTGACTGGACGCGATGTCCACGCTCAGATGACCCCAAGAGTCCATCCTGGGAAACGACATACGTGTCATCATTCACAATTATAACACACACCAGCGAGTACAAAAAGGTAGAAACCAATGGGTCGTATTCCGCCGTGCTGAGGAAAACCGCCGTATGAACCTTCAGCAGGGCCGGATTTACATTTTTAGCGCCTTAGGGTAAACTTAGGGTGGCGCCCCTAAAAGTAGGCGCTCTCTTGGGGGGGGGGGGGGGTCCCGTAGAAGCCCCTCTTCTCCAGATCAGGAGGAGGATGTCATAGGTATCCGGAAAATTTTCAAATTCACCTTTAAAAAAACACCTGCGTCAACCACACCGTAGACATTTTTTAACGAGTTACATTTTTAATAAATTCTCAAAAATTTTGCGCCCCTTAAAATGTTGCGCCCCAGGCTATAGCCTATGTAGCCTGTTGGTAAATCCGGCCACGACGTTTAGGCGTTGTCTTTCCTTTGACAAATCGCTAAGTTATAGAAAAGTTTCTGAATATTTTTTTGTCAACTTCTCAAATAGTTTTGTTTGTAGGTAATTTGATCTAAATTGTCTCAAAATTTCATGGAAAAATATTCACAACTTTCCTCAAAAATAAACATTTTATCGGAGAAAATTTGACAACTCTCGAATGTTCATACGGCGTTCTTCCCTAAGGAAAACCGTCGCACGAGCCTTCAGATGTTGTCAGATTGCCTTCAATAAAAACCAACTTTGCTGGAAAAATTTTGAATATTTTTTTTCCCAACATTTTCAGGCAATTATGTTTGCAACTTGATCTAAAATACCTGAAAATTTCAAGGGAAAATACGGATATCTTTCCTAATAAATACCTGTTTTATCCGGGGAAATTTGGCAACTCTCGAATGTTCATACGGCGTTTCCCTTACCAGTTTTTATAGTTGTCCGTTCAACAACTCCTTTTCTTTGGAGGCGATTTTGGTTTTACATTTTGATTTAGGAAGGTTCAAGGAGCCCTGAAGATAGTTTCATAAAATTGACACTTTTTGCAAACCTCAGATAAATTCAACAGCATAACTTTTGAAATGTATCCTCGCAAGGAATGACAATGATCTGCCACTGTAAAAAGTATGAAGTATGGAAGAAAAAATTCAATGATTTTGACAAATGTTAATGTAGGTGCAAACCTACTCTTAAATTCACAGAGAGTCGAATATGTTTACTTTCGCTCTCATTTTATTTTGCGGTAAAACATTGAAATCCCTTTCTAGGATCCATTTCCGAAGTTGTACTGCTGAACTTGAATTAAGGGTCGCAAAAAATGTCCTTCCTTTGTATGCTATCTTAAGAGCTCCCTTAAAAACCTAGTTATTACTTCCGTTTTAGACTAGATAGGACCTCCTGAGTAAAGGAGCTGTTTAAGGAACGACCCGCCTATTCAATCCACAGCGGTAAGTTGCAGCCGCACCATTCCAGATAGGCAAATTGACACACATCAGAAAGCGTGCAACACGTTTCGTGTATGACATATTGCCTACCCGAGCTTAGCAGGCTGCACCTCGTCACTAACGGAAAATGGGTGGGTTGAGTGGAAGGATCACTTCGGTTTCGATTTCACTCCATCCAGATGGGTCCCTCTTCTCCACATACTAGCTGACATCATGAAACTTTGCACGTATATTGGAGAACTATGAGTATTAACAGAACTATAGAAAAGCGCGTTTAGTTTAACGTCAGAAAATGAGTATACTTTGTAAAAACTTCTATTTGAAGTCAAAAGTTTGTATTATTTAAAGAAACTTTCTGATGCTTTGAGGGAAAATTAGAATAATTTCATAACGGGGAAAATTAATAATAAAAAGAGGACTTCCTTCGTGTTGTAATTTCAAGTGGCAATTTAGGCAAAACAATAGGATATTTCCGTCATTCCTAATAACTTTTCCAAATGCAATTCAGTCGGAATTTCAAGACGGATCGTTTAGTATGTAAGTTAGTTATTTTAATTTTCATTGAAAATCGTAGAAACTGAACTGTTTCTGATATCAATTCCGATGAAGCTCCTCTACGATTCCTTTATACCTATACATATCGACGGTGTAAGTCGGCAATCACATAACTCGTTTGCGGTGTCTGAAAATTTCCGCCTCTGTGTTATTTTTTTTTTTTTTTTTTTTTGCTTCTTTGAGCAGATTGTGTGTTTTTACCGGCGGCAGGTTGCTAGCCTCACCGCCGAACCCTCCTCCTTAGCCCGGGCTTGGAACCGGCAGCACACTAGGGCCATGCCCTAGTCGTTAGTAGAAGAAGAAGAAGAAGAAGAAGAAGTGTTATTTTTTTCAAGGAAAACAAATTTACATCATTTCTTGAAGTTTTTGCAGAATTTTCTTCGCATACAGAAGAAAAATCACGACAGTTTTAGAGAATTGCCATTGAGTAGTTTTCCGTTTAAAAAATAAAGCATCATGACAGGAAGTCTGCGACGTCGGAACCGGTTTATGTGATTGCCGACTTTCACCATCAAAATGTGACAAGAAAAACCCGAAATCAGTGAATTCTAGAATTCACCAAGTCTCCAAACCTCCTCCGTCATCATTATAAATACTCTTTATAATTTACATGATATATCTAGAGAAACTTTAGTCTATTGACTTATTTTGACACTGAATTCCATTGTGGCATTTAGAATCGCAACTGCATCTGTTATACTTTTGACTTGAGCACCTATTTAAATCGCAGGATTTTTTTTAAGTACACCGCACAAAGCCCTGACAGAACCCTGTGGAAGCTATTGTCGCAGCCGAACGTAAACCACTATAATAGGAGGAAAATTTCGCCACAAGTTAAATTCCGACCTTTTAAAATGAACTTTAAAAAAGGAAATCTAAAATTAAAGTAATCATACGAATCAAAAATAAATATACTAAGCGAAGCGACACGTCATATGTGTAGGAGCTTGCAGTAATTGACTTGTAAGTAAACAAATGTATTTTCGTTCATCTGTGCGATAGAGGTTTTGCACGCAAATTATGTATTGTTCTATTTGAGAATACTGGAAGAACTGATTTCGCAGTAGGTATTTCTGTAATTATTTTCTGAAATGGGAAATCGTAGATAAATTAATATAAAAATAAGAAAATGCACCACCTAGTGACGTTATCTGGCGGCATTTCCCTTTAAACGCAAGTATTCTGGAAGATTAAATAATTTTCTCATGTCTCATTCAATAATTGTTCAATTTATGAACCAATGGTATCCTTGTGTTCAGTTCACTTAGGAGTTTCCACGTAAACACGGCATTCATCAAATTTCAGATACCTGCAAATTCTCCATTAGCTACTCTCATTGACCCACGCATGGGCCATGAACAGGCACTTCTCCTGATAAAAAACTAAGAAAGTTGATGTTTGAACTGATCTTATTATCGTTAGCTAATCTACAAGAATCAAGCATTAAAACACGATTCCGTGACTAAAAACCGATGTGGACACTTTACGTGTCGTGGATTCACGACATGCTGTGAATAATTCACAGCATGCCATTTATCCACAGAAAGAGTTTCTGTGGATAAATGAAATTTAAAATTGGGAAAGCGGTGTTTGTAAATAAATGGCATGCCGTGAATCCATGCTCCTACCGTTTTGTAGATCTTCAACATGACGTGAATCTATAATCGGTGGAAAAATAAACTGCCGCACTGTTATATATACTCATTCTTTGGACCAGCTAAAGTCAATATTACGTCATTGTACACGGAGAAAAAAACTTCGTGCGTGGGACCCGAAGTTTAGGTCATATGGATCTCTGAAGTTTTCGGATTGAGCATCTGAGCACTTTAGGTCCAGCTGCTGAGGTTTGGATCACACATCTGAAACTTCAGTTCTTACATCTAAAGTACTTCAGATGTAAGAACTGAAGTTTCAGATGTGTGATCCGAACTTTGACAGCTAGACCTAAAGTGTTCACATGCTCAATTCGAAAAATTCAGAGATCCATATGACCTAAACTTCGGGTCCCACGCACGAGGTTTTTTTCTCCATGTATATCGTTAATCAGCAACGCCCATACCAGTTCTCGTACCATATACCAGAGAGCACCAGTTCTCGCCTGATTACCGAATTTTACCGATGTCAGATGTGGTTAGTTAAGTAGTGATGCGGGTAGTATGGTAGTATGGTTGTAGTTATAATAGTAATAGAGTGGGGGGGGGGGACTGGATTCACAAGACTTTTTTCCGATATGACACCAAGTAACATAAAGCACACGGTTAAAGTGATTTTTCGACATCATTCTTTTCTTTCCAAGCAAAAACCAAGATACCGTCCTGGCAAAAATTTTGCGTTATCTCTAAAGGTTATATCTCCGTTGATTTGAAACACCCTACACCAAAAAGGCAATTCTCTCTTGAATCTTGAAGAATGATGCTGCCGAATTTCAGCTTGATGCTGTGAGTGTCTCTTTTTATCTCATAATCAGTCGACCGATGGTTAAAAAATAGCGAAGGAAGGCAAACCAACAGCGTAAATCGCAACCTTGTATCTCGTTTGCGGTGTTTGAATCTCCTCTCCTATTTTATTTTTTTGAAGAAGAACAAATCGACAACATTCCTTAAAGTTTCCACAGAATTTTTTCTGTACCAAGAAGAAATATCACGGCAGTTTTTAAGAATTACCGTTGAGTAGTTTTCTATTTAAAAAATAAAGTATGACAGGAGGTCTGCGACGTCGGTTTCAGGACATTTTGTCAACGATTTTTTGTCCGCGCACCTTTTTTGTCCAGTAGTTTACGCCCACACGTAAAATAAGCAACAGTGACTCGGTCAGAAACTGCAAAAATGAATAAAAGAGGGGAAAAAACCAAGAAACACGCAATCTTTTGTTTTAACCCATTCGCACATCGATCTTTTAGAGTCAAATACGTCAAATTTTGAGCGTTTGGTTGCGCGTACACCTCGCTGCAGCAGAATAGAAGCACAAAATGTGAAAGCAAAAATTAAAGTGCTTTGGAAATCATTTTTGACACGGAACCACCAATATTCAAAAAGCACACGTTACATTATTATTCTCCTTTGATAAATTGATACATATTTTTTCCCCCATCGATTTTAAATGAGAATAATCAATACCGAGTGTGCAAACATTTCAAAATCATGAGTTAAAAAACGCTGACTATGCGAGTATAAATACCTATCAAAACCTAACAGAGCAGAACGGCGTGCTGCCAGCGCGACAGGCTCACTGGCGCCTACAAACCTAAGTGGATACTTCACGCATTGCACAATGCTTGAAGTATCCACTTAGGTTTGTAGGCGCCAGTGCGCGTCTCGCACTGGCCGCCCGCCGCCGCTCCGCTCTGTTAGGCTTTGATTGGTATTAATTATACTCGCATAGTCAGTGCGGCGGCGCCTGAAACAACTATTTCACAACTGAGGTGTTGCACAGTATTATACGAAATTGAACGTATTAAGAATGACAGGCATCCTTTAAAAGTACAGATCTTTCCTCGCAAAATAAATCAAGACACTTATAGTACACAGAAAAAATCTAAGAGCCTTCAGCTGAGGCAAATATAGATGTTTATCCGGTTCAGGTATAACAAGATGGGAATTTCTTGAAAGCTAATTAAGTCCTGTTACACCAAAGAGGTGTAAAGAGTTTTAGTGAATTTTGTCTCATGGAATTGACGCTTCCCCATTTTTACTCACTACCCATGAAAACTCTCAACTACATATTATTCTCCGTTGGACCAAACAGACAAAACAAAGAAACAAGCAAACCCTCATTCTTCCAAGACATTATACGTTTTCATCCAAAAATGTCGTGAGCAATGATCGTTTTGTATTTACATGTGGGCCAAATAATTTTGGATCTCAACTGGCACGTGGACCAAAACTCCCGTGCCGAAAAAACGCGTGGACGTAAATTACTGGAAAAAACAGGCGCGCGGACAAAAAATCGTTGATAAAATGTCCTATAACCGCGACGTCACAAACCGAGGTACATGTTTACGGACTTACACCGTTGAAATCCTTTTTATTTTCTGTTAAGATGTAGAAACCGACTGGCCCAGAGATTGGCTCATCACCCCATGCGTGCCGTTATTGAGTACCTGTACGGCTGGCATCTGCGTGGTTAGTGCAGAAAATTTTATAGGCGTTTGTGCTCTATATCTGTTCCTTTCGACTTCAAAGGATTGTTAGTTATGTGTGCTAAACACATGTATTCCTACGTTGATCATGGGGGGGATTGTCTTCCGATCGACGTGATTTAAAGTCTCACAAAGCTGGGGTTGACGATATTTTGAAAGTATGTATGAATATATTTTTACGCACTGAAGAACGCTTCAAGTATGAAAGTCGTAAATATCGTCACCTCTCTGGTGTAAGGGCGCATCCCAATTTACACGTGCGATTCAATTCGGATAGATTCTTGTTTTTTCTCCCGAAGCGAATTTCGCTCATAAGCAGTATACTGCCGTGCTAAGGAAAAACGCCGTATGAACATTCGAGAGTTGCCAAATTTCCCTGAATGAAACATGTAGTTTTGAAGAAAGTCATGCATATTTTTCCTTGATATTTTCAGATATTCTAGAGTGATATGCGTGTACAAAATCGTCTGAAAATTTTGGAGAATAATATTTGCAATTTTCTCAGTAAATTCGGTTTTTATCGAAGGAAACTTGGCAACGTCTGAAACGGTGTTCTTCCTTAGCACGACAGCATAGGCAGTACACTGGAAAAAAACACATTGGATCCAGAGTCCAGACTCTTGAAAACATTGACAAGAAAAAGGACTCTTGATTCAATCAGATTTAAGCTGAAATCAAAAGGAAATCCGCTCAAATTAAGAGGCTTGGTTCTTCATTTAAGTTTAAATCTGATTGAATCAAGAGTATTTTCTCTTGTCAATGTTTTTAAGAGTCTGGACTCTAGATCCAATGTGTTTTTTTTCCCAGTGTATAGGGCGGAGTGTTGCGAGTTCACGCCTTGCGCCATCGCGCCTTCAATTCGGCAGACGCAACACGGACATCCATCAAGTACGTATAGTTGTATCTCTGCGCCGTCGTCAACTCACCTCCTTTCCCTTCATCTATTTCCATGTTGTGTTAGTTCTGTTTGTCTTATTCGTAGCGGCGCTTCTAGGATCACGTGAGCAACACTGCCGAATAAAGGAGGGACGTGATGTCCAACTGTGGCATGGCGAGAATGATCGATTATTATCGATACTTCCCCATTTGAAGCTATGGTAAAGTATCGATTATTAAGGCGTTCGCTGCGAACACCCGGTTTATCGATCCATTTCCATGGGTTTCAATAGCAGATCATCGATATATCGCAAATTACCAAATCGCGACTACCACTCTTAAAAAGCCCAAGCCAGGTCAAACTGACCCGACTCTCTCTTCTTTGAGAGAGGCACTTTAAAAAAATAATAATGCGACATTATTCTGACCTATAGCGTCGTTTCTTTTCGAAGAAATTTGGTTTTTTCTTTTCTTTTTTTTTTTTTTTTTTTTTTTTACTGTAAATCCGTGCGAATTTAACTTACAGTCAGTTTTTTTGAGTTAAAGAAACGTTGTTTTTCATCTTCTTTATTAAACTATGATATAAACGACTCTTTTTTAACTAAAAACTGATGTTGAGTTGAAATCGTGCGGATTTAACTAAAAAAAAAAAAAAAAAAAAACTTAATATTGTCAAGGTGTTGACAAGAAACGGCGCTTTAAGTCAAAGTGATTTCTCAAAAAAAAATTTCAGTGTACATATCCTATCTCACTCTGGGAGATAAGGAAGAGGTGAAAAAGCGTCAGTATGTTACCAAGAAGGTGAAAATATAAAAAAAAAAGTACTTTTTTCAAAACTATCAAATTCAATGTGTTCAACTACGGGGAACTATCAAAATCAGTATATTTAAATAAGGGCTAGTTTGAGCCGCGACTTGAGACTTTGCTATTAAAACAAATCTTGGGCATCTCAGGGTTAATTCCGGTGATCAGACGAGAACTGGTGCTTTCAACGTATTGTGGCAAATGACGTAAAGACCCCTCACCATCGCGAACCGCGAGTTGTGATTACTGTCGCAAACTGCGAAGGACTTCCTTGTACTATTTTCATTGTCTCTTTAAAAAAATGTGGATCCGTGAATCAGTCACGAGGCGTGATAATCGACTATTAATATTATTAGATTTATTTTTATATTATCATTGCGGGTATTGCTAGTTGGTGTATTCTACTTCATTTTTCCTACTTATTTTCATTCAATGTGGATCCTCAGCACTCTGGAGAAAGGGATGTTAGTATTGTCAGTCGATCAATCAATTTGATCGATGATTTCTAGATTTGAGGATTTTTCTCAGGAATCTCTAGGCATCACGTCACATTGTAAAACGTCCAGTATATTTTTTGAACACAAAATATTAGGAAACATTTTGAAATGCCTTTAAAAGTACGCCCCGAATGAAAAATCCAAATCTGTTCGTTATTCGATTTGCGGTATTCATCCGGGGCGTAGTTTCGAAGCTATTTCAAAATCTTCCATGAAATTTTCATAATTCAAATTTTGTGTAAAAACACCGAACGTGACACAGCGTGGAGAGATGCACGGACGTTTTTAAGAAAATTCCTAAAATCTGGATATCATCGATTGATCGATTGACCGTCGAACCATCCTCGAAAAGGCTGAAGAAATATCCGAAAATAAGACATTTTCACGGGGAAAAATTCCATATTTCCCGGTATTTAATGTTTCAGAATTAATTACGAAACGAAAATGGGTTCGATTGCGCAACAACACTTACGTTCATAAACTGGGTAATCCAATCGAGCTGTTGAAACTTCACCAAACTAAACACCAGACCACTCCTAATTCAACGTAATTCCACTAGAATTCAACTAAATCTCGTCCGCACCAAAACATCGTTAATGTCAACATTTAGAGCACATTATCTCCGGGGCACGAAACCTTCCAGACAAGTGCACACTCATAAAACTATTTTATCACCGTTGATCGCGCGCACAACCGGGGTGAGTTTGATTTTCGCGGAAATTTAGACTATACGCACAGTACGAACTGTATAGACTATACGCACAATACGACTGTATAGACTATACGCAAAATACGACTGTATAGACTATACGAGTTCATATTATCCTGGTTCCGATTCCAAGACGGCGCGTTTCGGGCGGTTGGCGACGGAACAACAGCGGATTTGCACAGCGCGTAAATTGATGATCCCTTCATGTAAGATTTGCAGAAAATGCGCGATCATTGTTTGGCTCGGCGTCCATACCGAGAGCCCTCTGTTGGATATTTGACGTACCGAGTTTAATTTCGGATAATTATTCTCGTCATTTATTGGCTGGCTATTGTCGGGGACGGGGGGCGGACCGCCTACCTGCCGAGAGGTGATCAGACCGAATCGAACTGCTCCCAATAACCACGGCGTTGCCAGGTTGCAGGGGTGCAATACTGCCGTGATAGCGAAGAGAGCCGTAAGTGCAACATTTTCGAAATCGAGTTTTCTTCAAAATTCGTCTAAACTCTTTTAGATGAAATTACTGAGACAGCTAAAACAGCAAAATTCATCCGAATTTAATGAAAACGAGACGTATATGAAAGCCGTAAGTGCACAAAAAATGACATAGTTTTTTTCAAGACAGCCTTAGGTGCATGAGAGCCAATGAAAACAGTGCTTTCCAGTAAAGTGCCGCTCTCTTCTGCCCATTTCTAACCTGAAAATGTGTTCGTTGTGTGTCCATAATGCAACCATGAAAGCATGCAGAAGATAGCACTTACGGCTGTCTTGCCTAACAATAACCTAGCATGAAAATGAAGAGTCAAGACAATGCGAAACCATTTCTGATTGGTTCCCGTATTTTAGGCCTCCACAGTGTCACAAACTGGAACAAAGATTACATTTTCACCGATTGCAAAGATTATAATCTTAAATGCACCGGGGAAGAACGGGTTCGACAAGGAACAAACGGAATGAGAGAAGAGACGGAGAAAGGAATTTGAGAATGGGCCGATCAAAAATTACGAAAAACTGTCAATTTGTGTAATCTTTATCCCCGTTCGTGACTCAATGAGGGGGGAGGGGTTGTCTTGACTCTCAGTATAAAGGGACTCTACCTCGTCCGGGAAACGAAGATATATTGAATAAAGTGCGAGAAAATTTTTGCAAGCTTATCAATGAACTTTCTATTGTTGAAAAATGCAAGAACTAACAACTACTAAAAAAGCTCATTTAGCTAAGCTTTGACTATATTCTACCGCTTTGAGGCTCTTAGTAATGGTATATTTGTCTGTTTGGGACGGTGCAGACGAGTAGCACTACAGCCTCGAGCGGGGGCGGAAGCTGGAACGAGACGGAGCTGAGCTCAGTATAAAGGGACTCTATCGAAAAAAGAGTAAGTGCGTCAAATTTTCGAAATCGAGTCGCCTTTAAAATTCGTCTAATCTCTTTCAATCGAAATCACCCGAAATGTTGGTTACTTTCTCCTACTCTGAATCATTGTAATTTCTTAATAGTTTCATCTGTTTTTGTTTCAGGTAAGTTGCCTTGAAACATTCGAAATCGGCATGCATACCTCTTCTACTCAATTCGTAAGTGTTCCAATTTTTTTCTTAAAACTTCTTGATGATCAGTCATTATGAGCGTAACTCCGTTGTTCTGCCGTGATAGGGAAGAGAGCAGTAACTGTCAAGTTGTCGAAATCGAGTCTCCTTCAAAATTCGTCTAATCTATTTCAGATGAAATCACTGAAACAGCAAAAACAGCGAAATTCGTCTTATTTTATGGAGGCGAGATCTATGAAAGTCGTAGGTACGCAAAAAATGACGTAGTTTCTCGCAAGACAGCAGTATCATTATTCCTTCAGAGAGCCAATGAAAACAGTGCTTTCCAGTAAAGTGCCGCCCTCTTCTGCCAATTTCTAACCTGCAAATGTGTTTGTTGTGCGTCCAAAACGCAACCGCGAAAGCATGCAGAAGATAGCACTTACGGCTGTCTTGCCTAACAATAACCTAGCATGAAAATGAAAAATACCCTTTTTATGCAATGGAAATAAAATCAGTCGATTTTTAATCATCCATACGATTTCTAGGAGTCTTCCGGACGATTAGTGGCAATTTGACAAAGAACGGAGGCTTCTTTCAATAAAATGTTCTTGTCAGAAGCTTCTGAGCCCGTTTTCTCAGAACTTCATTTTTGCACTTACGGCTCTCTTCACTATCACGGCAGAATAGTGCATGGAGGATGGGGAGGGGGGCACGGTGGCATGCCCTACAAAGAAATTGAGTAAATGTAGCATACCCAAAAAATTACTACAATGATTTTAAGACGAACTGATTGCGGTAGACGCACGGGTTATAAGACAGTAAGTTGGAATCTTATAGCCAACGTGCGTTAAAAATCAGCCTAAAGCTGAAAATCTCAATACAGAGGGAAAAAGCTCATGCGAGCACAATTTTACCTCGAAGAGATACTCTGTATTGAGATTTTCAGCTTTATGCTGATTTTTAACGCACATTGGCTAAAAAATTCCAACTTACCTACTGTTTTTAAAACCTAACTGGGCTATTGTCTTCTCATTTATTGCTATTTTGTCCAATTACCCTACACCTGAACACTTCGGGGGCAAATTTTGTCATTACAGTGGAGTCTTGATTATCCGCGGTGATTGGATCAGAGATACCGCGGAAATTCAAAATTCGCGGTTATTCCAAAAGTAAGATTTGGCCAGGAAAAGTGATCAAGGAGACTGGATTTTAAAATACTCTAGTGAAACACTTAGGCGTATATTAGACAGAGATGTGAGTACTAGTTAGAAATGAATAAAGTTTACCCTGAAGGAGGTTATTTTGGCCGAAAAAAATACCTGGAGGAAACTTTTTATAGAAGTTTGTGGCATGGAATTGCAACGCAATTTTTCCGTGCGATCACGGGCTGCAGTCTTCTCTAAACATGTGTCTGAATGCTTAAATTTGTATCTTGTCTAGTGGTCCATTGTCTCGAGAGAGCCGGGGTTTTCTTTTAATTTGACTGATAAGTTGGCACATTTCAGTCCAGCTGGCAACGCTCAGGTAGCTGAAGTCTCACAGGTGCGCGGTAACATGCCGTCTCTCTCATAATCTCAACACTTCAACCGAGGTGATGAAGGACCCCGCCTTCTTTTAAACCACCGACTGCAAACAGATGCATTCTGTAAATGCAAGCCCTGAAATTGGTGGGCGTGTCTTCCTCAGCCTAAGCCAATGGAGGCTTTCAATTCTGCACCTTCATTGGACAGTCGGAATTCGAAACATCGCAAACGCTGTCACGAGTTGTTATGACTTAAGCCTTCTTCCATAACTTTTGATTGTGAATACTTCCATAAATTTACATCTCACATTGTTAAAAATGTTCGGCAATATTTGCACCTCAAAATCCCAGGCAGCTGGAAACTGAGATTTTTAGTCCCAGCTATCGAGAATCGACAGTATTGTCAAAAGTTTGGCACAGTGGTCAAAATTTCAGCAGTTTCACTGAAACTTAGTAGCCGAATCAAGAATTTCGGTTTCAACTACGGAGCTTTGTAGGTCAGATATTGTCGCTAAAGGTTTTTTAAGCAGTCAACCGGTAGGGAGTATAGGTGTTCTCATTTAGCTCATATAATTTCAAGGCACAGACTATACAGATGCACAAAGGAACGCAAAATACCACATTATTTGAGAAATCTGGGAATCATTATTTTAGCTACCTTTATTCATACATACATAAAGCCGCGTTTATAGCGCCGCCTCGCGCTCTGCGACGCCCAATCATTCATTTACCTTTATTCATATTTAATTTAAAAAAAGAAAAAGAAAACCTCCAACCGAAGATGACAAAACGGAAATCCCACCAATAAAAATTAGCGTTTCTTCTTTCGCACGAAGCGAAACCTTTGATTAAAATATAACCGAATCTAATTAATCCGTGACCACTGAAAATTTCGATTCAGGGGACTAATCTTTTCTGGTTTTAGAAATCGAATTTTAATTCAACTGATCAAAAATATTGATAGCCAGTCAAAATCACAGAATTCTTGTACTTTTTGCCACAAAATCATTTAATGATCGAAACCTTTAGTGGGTCATTCCGTTGTTCTACGAATGAAATAACTTTAATACATTTCAGTGGTGCCCAATATTCCACTCGTGAATGAAATTCATACTGAAAAATGTTCCAAATGCCATTCTGAAAATTTTACTATTTTTCCCTGATTATATTAAAAAATCAGTAGACTTACGGATAGAATTTTCTCAGTCAAATTTTTGCGAATAATAAACTTGTTTGACTCAATGGGCCTGTTGCATGCAAGAGATACAGCCGTGCGAATAGACTTTTTAGAGGTTAAATGACACGAAAATTACGATGGTCACATTAAAAAAGTCTGAAATACACTCCTTACTGCGCAATTTGTGTGGTTAGGAACGCGCTTTTTTCAAATTTTCCGCGTCTGGGGGCAGTTTTCTAACGGAAACAATTAACGGCAACTCGCGGCTATTTCCAGTCAACTAAAACTGACAACATAACCTAAAAATCGGAGCTCGTGACATCGTGAAATGAAATGTAGAAGGATTGCGTTGGATATTTAAAAGTTGATCGATTTGGTTACCGCACAAAGCGTATATGGACCACTATAGGAGATCACGTTGGGTTTGTAAACAAACTGAAGGAAAAAATAACAAGAACAACAACGACTCGGCATCTTCCGGAAATCACCGAGCCCGCCGTTTGCTCGTTTCCGGTGATTAGAAAACTGCCCCCAGACGCGGGAAATTTGAAAAAGCGCGTTCCTAACAACGCAAATCGCGCAGTAAGGAGTGTATTTCAGACTTTTTTAATGTGACCATCGTAATTTTCGTGTCATTTAACCTCTAAAAAGTCTATTCGCGCGGCTGTATCTCTTGCATGCAACAGGCCCATTTTGCAACTTTAGGATGGAGTTACGTTCTTTTGCATAGGCAACGACAGCAAGAATCACGGTTGTTTTAAAGAAAGCTTTATTGTTCTCTCTTTCTTTAAATTTGTTTCCTTTTTCTTAGCAAACATTGTGATCTAATAACAGAGTTGTTACTTTCTTTCTTCCTTCCTTTCTTTCTCAGATCGCGCTAAAAGAAAGGAACACTAACCCTGCGAAAAAAATTTCATGGAATTCCGCGGTGTTTTCCATGGAAAATTTCTCCACGTAAAATTGGGCACGGAAAATTTTTCCATGGAAAATTTCCCCGCGGAAAGCACCACGGAAAATGTCACCATGGGAAATGTCACCATGGAAAATTTCATCACGGAAAATTTCCACAGTGGAAACCTACCACAGCACTCACTGTGTCTCATGCAGGTTTCCACCATCAATTCACCATGGTGTTGTTTCTTTAAGTCATCATAGAACTGTTCTACTCAAAGTTGCTGGTTTTTTTAGTATTTAATTAAATAATTTACAAGTTTTCCTTGTGATAAAAATAAATGAAAATGATACACTCACCAACTTAAATACTTTCAACAAGCTTACGTGATAAAACGTCTCTTTTTAAAACAAACATATTTTCATTTTGTAACAGCGCCGCAAGTCAGCGTCCATAGTGAAATTCCGGGCATTTTGTCCAAGCGGATCTACAAGTTTTCAGCTCATTAGTTGCACTGTACGGCGAGCTGTCTGGTCAATCCACGATTAATACAGTGCTGTCTAAATTTAAGCCCACCCATGCGGCGATGTGCCATATCCGTGCATTTTTCGGACGGATGTCTGATCATCGATGCCAATACTCGGGTCCCATTTGAACCTCCCCGAGCAATCAAAGGGTAAACACGCTTAATTAGTCGTTAAATTGGCAACTCTGTGTCTGTCTCCTTCTTTGTGGCATGCGGGACACAGTTTACAGATTTTGGTGAAAACTAGGTTGAACGTCGGTTCATGAACGCATCCATTGTGTTGGGTATGGACTTGGATTACATTTTGCAATACAATAAGGAACCACTGTCTCTGCGGTTCTCCCAGAAAAGAGCATATCTGCATAGGGAAACCAATGTCATGTACATGTTGTTTCTACAATGGGCCAGAAATAGTAGTAAGATAGAAAAGCTGAAAATGAGAAAATTCCTGACAATTTCACTTTTCATTACCATTTGGTACTCGAGAGAATAAAAATTCGATCACATAAGACCCGTTACCTCAGATTTCTAAATTGACTTTTGAGGCTGTGGTTACATAATGAACCAATCGAAATCAATATAATCTCACCTGAGTGATCTGTCAAATACGATCTATAAAAACCATCAAGTGAACGTGCCGGTGGGGGAAGGGTGTATGAGACGCGTTTACTCGTGTTGGGCACATTTTTTGTGAAAGCCCTATCAATATAACAAGAGTTCAGTTCCGTAAACCCATCCCTGTTTGGACAAGGTCTTCCACTTAAAAAAAACGAACGAAAAAATTATGAAAGAACAAACATAAATGTAGTTAAAAATTTTAACTTCCACCGCCGCGCCGACCGCACTGTATTGACACAATGCGTGAAGTATTCATGCAGTCTTGTAGGCGCTATGCGTCTCACGCCGACCGCTACTGACCACACTGTTTGACGCAATGCGTGAAGTATTCATACAGTCTTGTAGGCGCTATGCGTTTTATGCCGACCGCCGCGCCGCTCCGTTCCAGGTCAAATTGCGTGTTTGGTTTCTCTCTTAAAAGTCGACTAATTAAACGTGTTGTCTCTTGTATCACCGAAAGACGAAAAAATTAGAAATTACTGTACTTTTACTCTCAGGAAATGATAGATTTTTTCGCCTTTTCTCGTTTGTAATTTATTTTCTGAATCCGATTTTTTTCTCTCTTTTTTTGATACCTACATTCAAAAAAATTGCAAAAGTTGCCGTCTCCTACATTTTGCCGCCATGGGCCGCCGGCCCATGTGGCCATCCCTTTAATCCGGCCCTGAATCTCACCCAAAAATTGTTTTCTTCTTGGACGTTCCTCTCCTTTCTTTATTTTAATATTATTTTTGCAATGGTCAATTTATTCAAAACTATCCAAGTGCACGTATCCGGTAAAATTATGAATAAAACAAACCTAATCATGTATATTTGCACCTATTTTGATCTCTTCCCCTCGTAATTCAGCAAAGTACTCGTATCTAAAAAATAAACCCGAATTTTTTTCAATCTGTATTCTCAGCGTTTTCTGGATTTTTTGAAAACCCTGGTAAAAATTGGCGATAGGAGCTGCGTTTCAAAATACCATAGGAGTTCTTATAGCCGACTAAAGAAGGCTATTGAAAATCATATAGCTGGCTGTAGTATGCGGAGCAAATCATACGGCCGGGCTATACGAAGCTATAAAAAAGTATACAGTCGGGCTATAGTTCCTATTGCCGGGCTTTACACTTTATCGCCATTGGCCATAAAAGGCTATGAGAAATCGTGTAGAAATTCGTGTGCTTTGGAAATCATTAAGTTTGATACGAACTACCTCAGTAGTATTTACAAAACACACATTATATTTTCCTTCAAAACGTTTTTTTTTTTTTTTCATCAATTAAAATGAGAATAATCCATACAGAGTGTGCAATTATTTCAAAATCATAAGTTGAAAAACGCTGACTCCGCGAGATTAAATATTAGAGCCTAACACAAAGCGGAGCGGCGACGCACTGGCGCCTACAAACCTAACAGGGATACTTCACGCATTGCGCAATGCGTGAAGTATCCCTGTTAGGTTTGTAGGCGCCAATGCGCGTTCGGCGCTCTCTGCCCGCCCGCCGCGCCGCGCCGCAGCTTGCCACGGCGCGCGGCGTCTGAAGCAACTATTTCACACCAGAGGTATTGCACAGTATCATATGAAATTGAAGACGCTCCAACATATTAAGAATGACAGGCATCCTTCAAAAGTACGGAGCTTTCCTCGCAAAATAAATCAAGATACTACGGCACAAAAAGAGAGCGGTAGTCCAAAAACCAACTAAGTCCTAGTATCCGTATTTAGCAACGTTTAGCATAAACTTTATCGTCTGGCTGTTGCTTAATCGCCATCGGCTATAATAGGCCTATAAGAAATTGTACAGCCGGGTACAGAAGCTATTGGAAATCTTACAACTGGCCTTAGGTCTATGGTATTTTGGAACACAGATTCTACTGCCAATTTTTACCAGGGAATTGGGGGGGGGGGGAGTCAGGCCAGCGTTACGTAATTCGAAAGGGGGTTGTAGGGTTGCGTTACGAGTGCGTTAAAAGAGGGGAGGGGGGATCAAAAGTGCGTTACGCAATTCTTGAACGGCCCCCTACGTCCTGGATTAAACCAAGGTGGAGGAACCCATGGCATGCCCTATCGAGGATTACGAATATAAGACGTCAACTGCAATGTATTTTCGCAGGACGACTATAACTTCACTGAAACCACAGTTGAAATTAAAAATAATTTTTCTTTGATTTTGAAAAAAAAGGAAGTAACTTGAATTTAGGAAAATTTTGACTTAAAGAAAAATCTCATCCAGTAAAAAAAGTGTATAGTTTGTAGTTTACAGTTCTCAGTTCTTTAAATGGACTGCATTTTCAACGGACTAAGTGCCATTTGAGACCTTTTGAGGAATTAAATCCGTGGCGCGCTCTGCAAACGGACCTAAGCGCCATGGAAAAACATTGGGAGTTAGGACGAATAAGCCGACGTCCGATTCGTTCGTCAATCCAAGCCCGCCTGGAACTTCCTCACCTATGGCGCTAGGTCAATTGCAAAATGCAGTCCAAATGTAACACACTTTTTTAAATAAAAAAAAAATCTTTCTGACCATTATTTTCAAAGCTTGCAGAGCAAATGTAGTCATTACGAAATTTCTAAGAAAGATTTTTTAAGGAAATAAGTTACGCGGCTCAGCAATGACCATTTTTAAGTATTTTATTTTAATAGTAGGGCATAAATTTAAACAAGTTTCCCAACAGTTGCATATTCACTGCCACGTGTTTTAATTTGGCTTAAACTCTTCTATTAAAGCGAGCTATAATTCACGAGTAGCTTTAGTACTGACCTGAGATTTGACCCGTTTACGCCCTACTTAAGTTCGCATAGTCGCATCCAAGTGCGGAAGCCTTGCTGTCAACACAGGTCTTTCACATCAAGAGGACATCCGTGCATTTCTCGAATCGTGAGCCTAACATGTTGACACATTAATTGTATGAGAAATATCTTCAAAGGGAGCATCGCACAGTGATGATGGCAAGCTCCTCGATCACCGATCTTTTTACCATTTGGTCAGCGTTTAGCAGAAAAGAACCGAGCCACATCAGCTATTGTCAAATTTAACTCGGCAATCTAATTTTTTGCAAGAGGAAGTTTGTGCGGTTCTCTTTAAAAATGTTAAGGACTTTGCATAGCACTATGAAGAAAATTCGCTGAAATTTTCACAAAAATCCGCACGAGCTGAATGCTCATACGGCGTTCTTCCTCAGCACAACCAAATTTAATTTGGCAACCTAATTTTATTAAAACCGGTTGTGCAGATTTTTGTGCAAATTTCAGTGAATTTTCTGCATGGTACGAAGCAGTTTCCTTAAAATTTTCAAAGAATTCCAGAAGGATTGATGTAGATAATATAAGGGAGTGGTAAGGGGGGCGAGGTAAAGATAATCAGTAGTAAATCCAAGTTTCAAGTGCTGGTTGGCCAGTTGCGTACAAGAGCCAGCCCTATGAATATTATCTACTTACATCTTTTGAGTGGCTAATGCGGTAAAAGAGAGCTTGATTTAGCTATTAAATATTGAATCATGAAGGGGGGGCGTAATTATAATTTATTCCAGCATCTTATCCTTAATTAGCATTTAATTTATTTTTAATGTTCCTTTTTTTTCGTTAAATAAAAGTAATTTTGCATTGATGATTCGTCATACTTCAGGTGGAAGGAGCTGTGGACCTTTCTGTACCCGTCATCAGCTGAAGCGGGCACGAGGGAAAATGAAGGGAGGGGTGGCACGTGAGCGCTTCGAAGATAGCGCGCCACGCCAACTTTGAACGGTCATAACTTTTGAACATTTTGTCTCCCCAAGTTGAACAGTAGCTCGTTTAAAAGCTTGAATCAAGAGCTTTCATTTAAATTGGTTTTTGTAATGATTCCAGCGTTCCTCATCATGGAAAATCCCGACAAACTGAATTTATTGGGCTTGAAAAATCAAACAACCACCGAAAAAAAAGTGAAGTTAATTTAACATTCTGGATGTAAAAAAAGTGTGCGAGAACTTACAAAATGCTAAAATACCTGCCACAGCAGTTACTTTAGCAATGTCAAGATGTAAAATTAAGTGCTGTGGCGGGTAATTCAGCATATTTACGTTCTCGCACACTTTATTTACATCCAGAATGTTAAATCAACTTTTTTTTTTGGTGATGATTTTTTTTCACATAAAAATCTATCAAAAACAGACTTTATTATAAATTAAATAAAATTTCTTGTCAAGAGCTTTCATTTGAACCCACGATCAATTTGATTCGTTGTTTCGTTCAAAAGTTAAGGCGGTCGGTACGTCTGACCTTTGACCCCCTCCCCTCTCGCCCTTCTGGAGGGCTAGACGAGAGAGGTCACCGGATTTAGGCCTCTCGGATGATCCGTAATGATTCCTGAAAGTATGAATGTAAAATCTTCTGCGGCCATTGCCTATGGAAAATGGGACAGCCTCTTTACAATATACTGCTTTTATCGGGCACTTTCTTTAAAGTTTGGACTAATCCATTCAAAAATTGCATATCGGTGTACTGTACCCTTCTAAAACATTTTTAAACCGACACAATTTCAGCGAGAAAATTACGCTACGCGTGGGGGAATCCTGCACACGGCGTTATTGCATCACAGAGTGTCCCCCTCCACTCTTCACGAAGGAATACTGCGCTCGCAACGCGTATTCAACGCCACACAGTGGAACGACCCATTCGGAGAGGTCGGATGTGAACTTATTTACTATGACTGCAAATTTTGGTTTCCATCTCGTCACAACTTAAATTTCAAGGAGTGTAGTTTGAAGACAATTTAACGATAAAACCACTGAAACCACTTGTTAGCTTCTGCGTTTCGTACTGACAAAGATATCCGCTTTTAAAGTTTCCACAGCATGTGCAACCTCCTCCTTCGACTGGCTCCACTGTGCGCGACGACCTTGGGTGGGGCTCCCGTCGTCAGACAGGTCCAGCATGTGAACCAAAACATCGCGAGAATGAGAGAGAATGCACAGCTCTAGCTCTCCTTTAAACCCTCTTCCACTCAAATCATAAATTTTAATCTAAGTATCCTCAAGTGGTCGTTTTCTGAGTCACCGGATATGTGATCGGCTCGATATCCATCCTCTGAATTCTTCATATCAAGCTGACGAACAATCCACATGGCTGGAGTGTAACATCAGCAGTCAACGCAACGCAACGCAGGTTAGGAATCATTCTTATCAGTTAACGCATGCAGACGTAACGTAAACTAGTGCAACAACAAAGCTTGCAAGTTGGCATTAATTATGTTTATTTACATTCGGCGCGTGTTGTTGTCGTTGTAGTTTCGCGGTGGCTCAAATGTAAACAAATATATAACCTAAATGCATTCACGTCGAGGTGGTCGAATGTGTCTATACACTATACAGGGTGATTCAAGGTTAAAGCGCCGGACTGTACTGCCGTGCCGAGGAAAAACGTCGTATAAATAATCGAGAGTTACCAAATTTCTTCTCATAAAATGTTTATTTTGAAAGGAAGTTATGCATATTTTTCCTTGACATTCGCGCGAGGAATTCAATTTTTTTAAATTTTTCAAATTTCGTCAAATTGGGGTACTGAAAAAATTCTGAATTTTTTTGTTGAGGAAGTACTGAATTTTCTGGGAATGTCCTGAATAGAACAAGCACTGTAAAAGCACTGATTCTTGACCAGCCTGTTTTAGTAGACGCACTGAGCAACACATCCAGCACATCTCATGAAAACATCCGGTGGAGACAAGGCTCAGTATGAGCATAGGCGGTTCTAGACCTTCATGCTTGGGGGTACCCAGAGGTAGAAAATGTCGTAGACCGGCCCCGAAGGAGAACGGTCGCTCAAGTTTCATCCCTTTCCTACCCTCCTTTCTCTTTTTCTCTCCTTCCATTCTATTTAAATACATCTAAATTCAAATTCTCAATTAGAAAATTTTTAGCAAAACTTTCCATCAAAACTATAACCTTACCATAAAAAAACAGTACTTAGAATCTTTGTAAAACACGGCTATATTAATATTTCAAGTCATATCAACCTCATGATTTACCAGAGGTCAACTTTCGACGAGATCCCCTTCCTCTCATTACCCCTTGCCCATAATCATAGAATACTGGACACCTGCAAATTTCAAAAATTCATGAAATAAAAATATTGCCAATTTTTTGCGCTTTATAATACGATTTTTTCTCGACGTTTTTACTTGCCCAAAAGCCTCTTTCACGGTTCCGGTAACCGTACTTAATTTTTGCTTGGGGGTGCCCGGCACCCACTGGCACCCCCGTAGAACCGCCTATGAGTATGAGCGCCGGAACGGATATTTGTACAGGGTGGAACCATAGAAGCGAATATCGAAGAGTCGACTGAGTCAGTCGGTGACGTAGCTGCCAAGAGTGTATCCATTTGCGACTTGCGCGGGGTCTGCTTGGGGGGGGGGGTCACGGGGGACGGGGGGGGGGACTTACCGCGTGGTGTCTGTGGCGCCCGCTGTGATGGTGGTGTGAGTGAGAGGAGTGGTGGTGGTGGTGGTGACGGGTGCTGCTCCCGTGGCGGCTGTGTCTACTATGCTGCTCGTTAAGATTGGCCACCGTCGCCAGGACGTCCGGACTCAAGTTCATCGCGTACCAGTTCGACAGCCGCCGATCCATGTTCGGTTGACTCACCACTGAAACAAAGCAACGTAGTTGTAAGTGCAGTTCGAAAAAAATTATGGAGAGGGGAAGGGAGGGGCATTGAGCATTGGAAAAAAAGTTCGGCAACACGCACCAAAGTTTCAGAGTTCAGGTCCCCGCCCCTCCTAACTCTTGACCCGCTCGAGATCAAAAACGAAACTTGGGGATGTTTCTATCTCGAAGAAGAAAAATTCACCTAAACTCGTTTAAATGAAAACACTGAGATAGCTAAAACAGCAAAATGCATAAAAAAGTACGGTAACACGTACCAAAGGTCGGTAACACGTACCAAAGGTCGGTAACACACGTACCAAAGGTAGGTAACACGTACCAAAGTTCCCAAAGTCCCGCTCCTCCCTATAATGTTCTAACCGTTCAAGATCAAAAACGAGAATTTGGGGATATTTCTATCTCAAAGGGATAAATTCGTCTAAACTCTTTTAGAAGAAATCACTGAAATAGCTAAATTTAAGAAAAAGCAAAATTTATCCTAAGTATACGAACACGAGACATATGAGAAAGCCGCAAGTGCGCGCAAAATTACCTAGTTTCAGACAACACAGCCTTTAGTGACATTTTTTCTTCAGAGAGCCAATGAAAACAGGGCTATCAAGTAAAGTGCCGCCCTATTCTGCCAATTTCTAACCTGAAACTGCGTTTGTTGTGTGTCCAAAACGCAACCACGAGAGCATGCAGAAGATAGCACTTACGGCTGTCTTGCCTAACGTTATAGCCTAACATGAAAATGAATACTGCCCTTTTTATGTAATTGAAATGATATCGGTCGATTTTTAATCATCCAAACAATTTCCAGGAATCTATCGGATGATTAGTAGGAATTTGTCGAAGAACGGAGGCTTCTTTCAATAAAGTTTTCTGGTCAGAAGCTTCTGATCCCGTTTTCTCAAAACTTCATTATTTCACTTACAAGCTCTCTTCGCTATCACAGCAGAGTTGTAGTGAAGGCGTTTTGACTTTCGAGGCATTCGCCGTTTATATTAAACCGCGCCGCGGCGGAGACGGGACGGCAGGTCTACCCCTCCGCTCCTCATTGTTCGTAGAGAACTCCTACTTCACGCGCAATGCGTGAAGTATTCCTACAATCTAGTAGGCGCTAATATCCGTCCTCCGCCGGGCGCCGTCTTCGCTGTCTTCGCCGACCGCATTGCGTTTGGCGTAATGCTTGAAGTATCCCTGTAGTCTTGTAGGCGCTGATACGCATTCCATGCCGACTGCATTGTGTTTGGCCCGATAATTCAAACTCGTGGAGTTGAACATTTCTCAACATTCTTTTTCGGTTGTTTCTACGGACACATAAATGTACGCACAGGGTGTTCCGAGAGCCCCCCCCCCCCTTCTAACTTCTGAACCACTCTAGATAGAGAAACGAAATTTTGGGACTGTTTTTATCTCAAAAGGGATAATTTGCGTTGGGGGGGGGGGAGGTCAAAATTTCTGCCTCTCTCTCGGGTGAGGGGGAGGTAACTTGCTTTTTTTTAAAAAAATAAATGGTAACCCTTATCTTGTAATACTTCATTGATCATGAAAATAACATTAGAACTAACAATTATGGCGCAAACCGCAGGTCAATATCTTAATTTTTGTCCGAGTGATGATAGATCAAAGTCTAAATTTGACTTATTTTCGATGAATCATAACACTGGAACAAATTGCAGTAGAAAAAAAATAAAACGGGAAAATGTATCAAAATGTAAGCAATCTTAAGTAAAAATCTCAGAAATGACTTCAAACTAACGTTAAGGAGGGTCCCATCCGTTACGTCAGTTCAAAAATCATACGATTCCCGCGAAACGAGCCGATTCTCCCTAACTTTGCCCCAACATTATCTTGGTAAGTTCAAAATTAGTTCATCATCGCGTTTCCAAGTCCCCAAAGTTCGGGCGAACTAAAAATAAAAAAAATTTAAACAGTCAAATTTAATCACCTTAAAGTCATATGAGAATATCTCAGAGGATATCAGTCTGACGTCACCATGGCCAGGATGAGAGCAAAAAGTTCAATGGGTTTCAGACTATTATCCGTCGAAATCTACTACGAGGAATGAAATTAATATAATTCACGAGGGATACTCATTCGGAAACCAGGTGGATAATCAGCGTTTGATTTCTGCACGGTGCTTCCTCGAGTCGAGAAAACTTCGAGGCCGTTTTGAGGAAGAACTCAAAATTCGATCCTCAACTGGAGGCAGGTCCTCAACTTTAATATTATTCATCCGTATAGTTGCAGACAAACAAAACTCCTCTAATGGGCAATGCCCTCCACAGTGGCGAGCCGTGAATGATCGATTATCGATATTTCCCCATTTGAGCTGTGGTAAAGAGGTTATAGGACATTTCGTCAACGATTTTTAGTCCGTGCACCAGTTTTTTCCAGTAATTTACGTCCACGCGTTTTTTCGGCACGGGAGTTTTGGTCCACGTGCCAGTTGAGACCCAAAGTTATTTGTCCCACATATAAATACAAACGACAGTCGCTCACGACGTTTTTGGATGAAAATGTATAATGTCTTGGAAGAATGAGGGTTTGCTTGTTTTTTTGTTTTGCATGTCTGTTTGGTCCAAAGGAGAATAATATATAGTTGAGAGTTTTGGTAAAAATGGGGGTGCGTCAATTCCATGAGACAAAATTCACTAAAACTCTCTACACCTCTTTGGTGTAACAGGACTTAATTATCTTTCAAGAAAATCCCACCTTGTTATACCTGGACCGGATAAATCTCTATATTTGCCTCAGCTAAAGGCTCTTAGATTTTTCCTGTGTACGATAAGTATCTTGATTTATTTTGCGAGGAAATATCTGTACTTTTAAAGGATGCCTGTCATTCTTGATACGTTCAATTTCGTATAATACTGTGCAACACCTCTGTTGTGAAATAGTTGCCTCAGGCGCCGTCGCACGGCGGGCGGGCGGTCAGCGCGAGAGGCTCACTGGCGCCTACAAACCTAAGTGGATACTTCAAGCAATGCGTGAAGTATCCACTTAGGTCTGTAGGCGCCAGTGAGCCTCTCGCGCTGGCAGCACGCCGCGCCGCTCCGCTCTGTTAAGTCGTAATATTTATACTCGCAAAGTCAGGGTTTTTTAACGCATGATTTTGAAATGTTTGCACACTCTGCATTGATTATTCTCATTTAAATTGATGGGAAAAATATATGTATCAATTTATCAAAGAAGAATAATAATATAATGTGTGTTTTATAAATATTGGTGGTTCCGTGTCAAATTTAATGATTTCCAAAGCACTTTAATTTTTTCTTTTACATGTTGTGCTTTTATTGTGCTGCAGCGAGGTGTACGCACAACCAAACGCTCAAAATTAGACGTATTTGACTCTAAAAGATCGATGTACAAATGGGTTAAAACTAAAGATTGCGTGCTTCTTGGTTTTATCGATTTCGCTCCGAACACCCAAATAATCGATATCTTTACATAGGTTTAAATGGTAGATCAATCGATACATCGCAAAGCACGCCACGCCTCTGGCCCTCCAATCAGAGCGAGGCAGAGTCGCCGATCCAAGCGCCCGAAAATGGATTGTATTCGATACATCAAACAGGTGAGATTGTATCGATATCGATTGGTTCAACATGTAAACATATCCTCAAAAGTCAATTGAGTAATCTGAGAGAACGGGTTTCTTGTGATAGGTTTTTGATTCTTATGAGTATAAAATGGAAATGCACAGTGAATTTGTTAAGAATTTTCTCATTTTCAGCTTTTCCTACTTAAATCCTAAAATTTTTGTTGAGGCAATGTTATGTTCTATTGTTTTGAACCGAGCGATACATCGAACATTATCGAATACGATATATTGGTGGTAGAATAATAAGGACGATGAAGATAGAAACACGTATATAGATTTTGAAGTTTTCAAACTGTCCGCTCTCGCGCACTTAATTAATATTTTTTTCCCTAGACTAAAAATGTGGCCTGGATACTGTAAGACGGTGGATATCAGAAGAGTTTATTTTGTGACTCTAGTTCTAATCCTTGTTATCTTTGTCGTTGATTGGCTCTCGGAATGGCACTTTAGTTGGTGTTGTATGGACCCAGCTTCCTTCTATCACCCTGCTCCTAAATTTTTAACATGGAGCTTTCTAACTTTAATGCTTGTGATTTTCCCATTAAATTTTCTATAGGTTAGAAAAACAATCCGTATACAGTCGGAAAAAGTATTTGCTTTGTTGATGTGTTATTATCACCGGTATTTTCAAGGAACGTCAGTATCATTCTTTTTTTCATCAGTCTTAAAAAAGTGATATTCCAATAGCAATATTGGTGGGACTCCAATCTATCCGCCTTTGCTGTAGTTTCCGTTCCTAGCCCGTCTAAAATTAACCTGACAGCGGTGGGATTCGAACCCACGCCCTTGCGGACTGGTGCCTAAAACCAGCGCCTTAGACCACTCGGCCACGCTGCCGTAAGAATACCGACCAAAATCACAACGTCATCAATGATGTACTTTCAGTATACATTGTCCGATCATTTCCGATAACATTGTCCATTACAGGACAATGGCGTATGTAAGAACATACTTAAATTATTTTGGTTCGCTAAAATTGCCAGACTCTTAAAATTTGAAGTGGCAATCGCCGTGTAGACATTTTTTTTTCGTGGTCAGATCTAGTTCTGATCACTTTGTTCCGAAAGTATATTTTTAGACTCTCGGTACGGTTCTCATGGGTGAATTTCGATTGGTTCAAAAAAAGAAAAACTTATGCGCGGCTTTTTAAATGTCGATACACCCGAGGTTCTTCCCCGATAGGAAAATGAGGAACTAATTGATCGGTTAAAAGGCGTGCGTCTTTTCGGTGTATTTAACCAGACCGTGATTTTCAATTTACTCAAAATTAGCCTTTATTCCCCGGAACATTCCAATATTTTTCAGCCCCTCGAAATTCAAATCAAAAAGTTACTGCACTCAGTCTACTAAAGAAAAGAGTCTACGACACGCAGAGATGCAGAATTTCCCAATTTATTTACTCTGTCTTGAGGAAATGTAATGGTAATGGACTGGCAATTTTTTTGTAGCGATAATTTTCTTAAATCTCTAAAAATAATGTAAGAAATCATTCATTGCGCATCAAAAACTGTAGGAAAGATTCCTGACAATTTTTACAAAAAATGAAACATGAAAACTTCTGTAGGTTTGACATGCACGAATTCCTACTTTTCCGACACGACATTTTTTGTCATATTTAACGGGTGTCACGCACCCAAAAATGAAAGACAAACTTGCATTTCAAACTGTAAGAGTTCACATCTCGCAGCAATTCGCTTTCCTTGCGGCCGAAGTCCCCACAAAACAG
>NC_092801.1:17027160-17074170 GCF_918797505.1 Bemisia tabaci | reverse complement strand
GTGGTTCATTTTTGCAAAACGCAATCCAAGTCTAAAATCCACGAATAAAACCAAAACGTTTCGGCTGAACTCAGCCTTCCTCAGTTGGATCAAATAGTAAAAAGGAAAATGGTAAAAACTTTGAATAATACTTGGCTGTAAAAAAAAAAAAAAAAAAAAAAAAAAAAAAAAAAAAAAAAAAATGGAAAATTTCTTTCATAACAATATTCTCGCTTTGAAAGGTACAGCCATCAGATACTATTTTAGATGTTTTACCATTTGTCTTTTTACTATAGTTTAACAAACTGAAATAATTTGCACAATCTTAGCGACATCGGAATGCTCTTGGTTCTTTGCAAAATGCAATCCACATAGTGAAGAGTTGAAAATGCAATTCAAAGAGAAAATGGAAGTCCGCATTGGTGACCATCAGGTCTTCTCGCGCTTTTTTTCAGCCAATCAGACTCCTGACGACCACTTGTTCATCTTTCGCGAAAAATAACACAGGAAATCAACACCTTACATTTTTTTTCGACTTCAGTCAATTTTTCAGCTAAAATATGTTCATGGCTGACTTCTCGAGGATTTGGCGTTTCTATGGATGTTTATTTCGTTCCACTTACTCCAAAAAACACCAAAGATCTGAATTTTTAATATTTCAATTTTCTTGCAGTCGGGTCGACGATTTTGACAGTCCCTCCAACCCTAGTGGAAGAAAATTGAAATTTCAAAAAATCAAGATCTTCGGCGTTATTTAGAGTAAAAAGAAACGTAACATACATCAATAGTAACGCCAAATCCTCAGTCGTGTCCGTTGTGAACATATTTATGCCGAAAAATTGACCGAATTCGAAAAAAAATTATGATTTTGATTTTCTGTGTTATTTTACACGAGAACTGAAAAAGTGGCTATGGGAATCTGATTGGCTGAAAAAAAGCGCGGGAAAATCTGGTGGTCAGCTGGTCATGCACCCTGCTCAATGCGGATTTTTATTTTCTCTTTATTGTAGAAACCAAGCTGAAGCATTGAAGCTCTTGTAAGTCACGAAGAGTTTCGATTCAAGTAATTTAACTTTTTTAAAATTTGGTGAGAGACATGATGGTGATTGTGCATATGGCTTTGATCTTCGAAACGAACCTCTGAGCTTGTCAGACAAAACTCTCTAAGCCGAGCAGTGGCGTGGCGTGAATTGCGATAAATCGATTGTTATGCCATTTAAACCTATGGTAAAGAATCGATTATTAAGGTGTTTGCTGCGAACACCCTGTTTATCGATCCTTTTCCATAGGTTTAAATGGCATAACAATCGATATATCGCAAAGCCCGCTACGCCACTGAAGCCGAGACTCTAAAGGAGGAGTTCACGTGAATTCGACGTTTTCCCGAACGAAGGAGCGTAATCTAATCCCAAGGTTGCAAACTGACTCAAACAATTCAATTTTTTACAAGAACATACTCGTGCTATTTTCGTCCAAAATCTTCCTAATTTTTGCAAAATATCGGCAGAAAAATCAGTGAAATTTTCAGTTAGAAATGCCTTAGATTCTCCCGGTAAACATGCAATTAGCGAGGGGAAATTTGGCAACATTGAAATATCGTCACGTTCTTTCGTGAGAGCATAACGATAAATTTCGAGAGAATTCACATTTATATCTAGTCAAACTCTTCATGGCACATCGTTAAAAATTTCCTTTCTCATGGTTACTTTTGGTTACTTTTTTTTCGGTCAGATCAACCTTTTAGTACAAACTGATTTGCGGTGGACGCACGGATCGTGAGAGTGTCATATGAGGTTTTTCCCTCTGTATTGAGATTTTTTAGCTTTATACTGAATTTTTAACGCACGTTGGCCAAAAACTCCAACATACAACCAAAAGTACTGGTTTGATGGATGTACTTGTTTGTGGAATTGTTGGTGAAATTGATCAAAATCGTAGGTTACTCTGAGGCATCTGGAGATGAAAAACGTGTCCTGCGCTGGATAAACGGACGTATTTCTGACAAACATAACTATGTGCATTATGACGTGATCCCTGTTAAACATGTATTCTTATGGGTATCAGAGATCATGTCTTAAGACACATAGTTCTGTTTGGCAGAAATACGTCCAGATGGATTACATTTTTCAAAAAGGAACCAGAAGCATTGCCATGTTGCTGAGATTATGCGCCTTCACCCTTTGCAATAAAACTACTGTAATCATACGAAAATATGAAATTTACACGGTAATTTTATTCTTAAATTTACAGTTTTTAGCGTGTAAAATAGGAAATTTTCATAGACGACCAGGTTTTTCTTCCAAGACATAGGAAGTTGCACAATCCTAGCAACATTGTAATGCTCTTGGTTCCTTTTTGCAAAATACAATCCAAATGTGCTCTTGTTCCTCTTAACGATGTCACTTATCACCAGTGGCGAGGCATGAATGATCAATAATCGATACTCCCCATTTGAGGCTGTGGTAAAGAATCGATTATTCAGTGTTCGTTGCGAACACCCTGTTGATCGATCCTTTTCCATAGGTTTGAATGACCGGCCGATCGATATATCGCAAAGCATGCCACGCTGCTGATTTCTTAAGGTGATTCGATGGACGCCATATTTTGTGTCAAAACGGCATGCGATATATCGCATCAATTGGTTCTATTTTTTTAGCTACTCGTCATTTTTCTCCAATTTTGATATCGCAATTCTGTTGTCAGGAGACTAAAGCACTCACTTACCGCAATTTTAACAAAGAAATTCGACGTAATAAAGCCGTGGTTTTTTTTAGAGAGAAAATATTGCATTCGAGTGCAGTTTCGATATCAGTATCGAATGCGATGTTTTCTCTCTAATAAAACCAGTCCTTTATTACGTTGAATTTCTTTGTTAAAATTCGTAAAAGAGTGCTTTAGTCTCCTGACAACAGAATTGCGATCTCAAAATTGGAGAAAAATGACGAGTAGCTGAAAAAATGGAACCAATTGATGCGATATATTGCATGCCGTTCTGACACAAAATATGGAGTCCATCGAATCACCTTAACCCTGTGTCGAATGCATAATTCGAAAAGCAAGCAGGTAAAAGTCTACGCTTACCCGACCATGTTCGTGAAGATGACAGTTGTGCAAAGCACTGTAGTATTGAGAACCGGAGGCTTGACCAGCTTTGAAACCTGCGACCACATTATTTCAATTTTGTACACTATTGAGGAAAGCAGTTTCTTCTGGCCAGGGCCGATCAGCTCAACTTTTTGCTTTGAATTGAACGATTTAACCTGGGAAAAAAGAGGAAAGCTAGAAAGTATCCAAATTAGTAATTTACAAACAAAGTATCCAAGTATAGTAAATTCGAAATATTGAAATTTTCAGTTCAGAGGAGTTCATCCGTTGCTGCTTCAGGAGAACTAAGAATTGCTCCATTTATTTGAAATAATTGGACGAATTATCGTTCCCTCCACTAAGAAACGTACCTCGATCGCACTTTTTCAGCATTTCCACGAAGATTTTATTTTTTTATATCGAAGGACCGTCGCACGAATTTGTCTGAGAAGTTCAACAAAGGAAGGTAAAAATCATTGAACATTTTTAAAAAATTCATGGGTCGGTCTCCCGATGAAAGAGGAAAATGGTGGTAAAAATACCGAGTCATAGCGCAATTGAGAGTGGTTTTTTCTTGCGGCACAAAAAAATAAATATGGTAACCTCTACTATAACTCTACCCGAACTTTTACATTGTGATACTATTTACTCTCTGGCAGGATCGCTATCAGTGGCGGTTGGGTGTCACAGAGCGCACAGGAGCGCTATAAGAGTGACTTGGTTGTAGTAGTAGTAGTAGTAGTAGTAGTAGTAGTAGTAGTAGTAGTAGTAGTAGTAGTAGTAGTATAGTAGTAGTAGTAGTAGTAGTAGTAGTAGTAGTAGTAGTAGTAGTAGTAGTAGTAGTCGTCGTCGTCGTCGTCGTAGCAGTAATAGTAGTAGTGGTATTAGTAGTAGTAGTAGTAGTAGTAGTAGTAGTAGTAGTAGTAGTAGTAGTAGTAGTAGTAGTAGTAGTAGTAGTAGTAGTAGTAGTAGTAGTCGTCGTCGTCGTCGTCGTCGTCGTCGTCGTCGTCGTAGCCGTAGCAGTAATAGTAGTAGTAGTATTAGTAGTAGTAGTAGTAGTAGTAGTAGTAGTAGTAGTAGTAGTAGTCGTCGTCGTAGCCGTAGTAGTAATAGTAGTAGTGAACTATTTAGTAGAAATAACCAGAATAATAGGAGTATTCACCAGAATTCTGCAGGGCCGGATTAAGGGGGTGGCAACATGAGCCGTGGCCCATGGCGGCAAATTTTGCAATTTTTTTAAATGTAGGTATAAAAGAAATCGGATTCAGAAAAAAAAAATTATCAATGAGAAAAGGGGACAAAATTTCTCTTTCCTGAGAGTATAGTAATTTCTAATTTTGTCTTTTTTCGGTAATACCTACAAGAGACAGCATCTTTAATTGGTCGAGTTAAGAGAGGATGAGGAACTAAACACGCAATTTGGCCTGGAGCTCAGCTCAGAAAAGGAATGATGACGAGGATTTGAGATGAAAAGGAAAAGCCCTCGACGCAGCGGTCGGCATGTAACACATATTAGCGCCTACAAGACTGCATGAATACTTCACCCATTGCGCCAAACACAGGAGCGGTTGGCGTGAAACGCATAGCGCCTACAAGACTGCAGAAATACTTCACGCATTGCGCCAAACACAGTGCGATCAGCGCGGCGCAGCGGCGGAGGTTAAAGTCATTATTCAACATTTAATGTTTGTCCTTTCACAATTTTTTGGTTCATTTCTCTCAAATGGAGAAGCAAAGTTCCGTGAAATTTTGCTAGGAGTGTTGACGGGGCTTTCGCAAAAAATGTATTCAACACGAGTAGGTAAACGCGCGCGTCTTATGCACCCCTCCCCCTCCGGCACGTTCACTTGATGGTTTTTATCGATGTTTCAAAACGAATGAGAAGGGGGCGGCAAAATACGGGCGGCCGATGGGCGGCAAGTAGGTAAATCCGGCCCTGGAACTCTGGTGAAAAAAAAAAATTGTGCAACAGGCCCAGGACCAATCGACCGATAAAGAAGATGAGGCAAAAATGAAGCGATCCTATTGGTGGAAGCGGGTGGTTGGAATCGACAAGGGAGTCGGCAAACTAACGAAAACCCACGAAGGACCCTTTAATTAGTCCATCATTTGCCCCCTTGGTCTGTAACCACCACCTGAATCACCAATAGGGTCGCTCCTTTTCCATTTGCCCTCTTTGTACATCACTTTGTCTACCTATCCATTTCAATAATCAGCCTGCAGCTCTGCCGTGATAATGAAGAGAGCCGTAAGTGCAAAAATGAAGTTTTGAGAAAACGGGCTCAGAAGCTTCTGACAAGATCATTTTATTGAAAGAAGCCTCCGTTCTTTGTCAAATTGCCACTAATCGTCCGGAAGACTCCTATAGAAATCGTATGGATGATTAATAATCGACTGATTTTATTTCCATTACATAAAAAGGGTATTTTTCATTTTCATGCTAGGTTAGTATTTGGCAAAACAGCCGTAAGTGCTATACATATCTTCTGCGTGCTTTCGTGGTTGCGTTTTGGACGCACAACAAACACATTTTCAGGTTAGAAATTGGCAGAAGAGGGCGGCACTTTACTGGAAAGCACTGTTTTCATTGGCTCTCATGCATCTACGGAGTACGGCTGTCTTGAAAAAAAACTGTGTCATTTTTTGTGCACTTACGGCTTTTACATACGTCTCGTTTTCATTAAATTAGGATGAATTTTGCTGTTTTAGCTGTCTCAATATCTGTAATTTCATCTAAGAGTTTAGACGGATTTTGAAGAAAACTCGATTTCGAAGATTTTGCACGGCTCTCTTCGCTATCACGGTGGAGCTGAGACCGGAACTTACCGGGAAACTGGCCCTGTCTTTGCCGGTATTCATTTCGAACATCTTTGAGATAACGTGGAGACATTCCTCGTGGAGGGATTTCGTGAAGAGGAATCGAGGGCTCTCAGGCATGAGGGACAGGAGCACCGCGCTGAGAAGGCTCGGTACAGCCATGCACGCCACCAGCAGTCGCCACGAGTTGAACTCCCATTTGTCGATTTTGTAACTCATCTTGATCGGTAGGACCGTCATTGCAACCACTGCGAAAAAAAATAAAGGATCAGACTGAATGTCAGGTAAATGTACCAAAAGCCGATAACCGATACCACAAGTTCCGATACTCGGATTATCGTTTTGCATAGTTCATATTCTTTTGTTATATTCCGTACGACTTATTTATTTTTAATCCTCGTATAAAAACCACCAATTTGCTAAATACAATTCTAGCTGGAGCGCACTTCAACTATGCATTCACGACTGCTAAAATGTCAAAGGAAATCGACAAAGCTAGCTTGAATGAAGGGTATTTCCATTTGAATCTTCCGTCACATTCTTACGGCGCAATGATACAACTATTTGAACTCTCCGGAATGCGTGAGGTATCACGCCGCATTTGAAGGCGTTTTCAAGACAGCCAAGTTTCGATATCAGGGTTGTAGTTTTGCAAGAAATTGGAGCACAAAATCAATAGAATGACTGATTTTACGAGCTAATGCAACTCAATAAATTTGTGTTTTATTTGACTAAAGCGTTAGAAAACAGTTCGGTCAGAAATTTAAATCAACCTACGGTCCATTATAAACTTCGTAACACAGAAGCCAGGAGCTAAAGCTTGCAGAAAATATGCCTTACGTCAATGATTGCTTCGGGATCATCGAATCGGATCACTGGTGGATTGAACTGATAGAAACGAATCAATGATAAAATGGATGAAAGGAAGCCAACCTTTGTTGGTTCTCATAAAATCTCAGTCAAAGCGTTGAATAAAATCTACTTAATATTTCTTCTCAGGTTTTTTTTTTTTTTTTTTTTTTTTTTTAATACATGTATTTGTTCAGGTAGGCGTGTGTGTTTCTAAACAACCCTTTAAAAAAAGATTACCTAAAATTTTGTAAAGCCAAAAGCCTAAGGAATCTTTCCCCGGAAAAAGTGAACCACCTGTTGAAGCCGCCAGTGGATTTCATGAGGCTTTAAAAATATCGGGAGGCGACCTGAGAAATTTTTACGACTTCGACGGGAGCGGAGGCGAGAGCTAGTATTATAATACGCCAGAGCAAGCAGAGTAGTCACTACTCTGAACTCTTTACTAAAGAAACATCTTTAATCGTTCATATCGGAAATATAAAAGCACGCGACGCTGGCCTCGTCTCAAAGACGCGATTCCGAGCATTGGAGATGGGCGTGAATGGTCGATTATCGATATTTCCCCATTTGAAGCTATGGAAAAGAATAGATTTTTAAGGTGTTCGTCGCAAACACTCTCTTTACAGATCCTTTTCTACAGGTTTAAATGGCAGATCAATCGATGTATCGCAAAGCACACGACGCGACGCCGCAGATTCCGAGGCGTCGCAACGCGTCGGTCATTTTCATCGGTCAGTTCTCGCAAATCTACCGTGCGAAAGAAAAAAGTTGCACGAGTATTCAGGCGTTGCAAAATTTATCATATTTAATTTAATAATAATAAGTGTATGGGCGGTCGTTAAGGGCAAATATCTGCCCTATTCTGGATTTCTGGAACTCCAGTTATTCTCGACAGAAAGTCCACATACGTTAGGAAATCACCAGATTGTTTTTTAGTACGAGGTATATCGCCATGATTACGGACATGAAGACCAAAGTTGGTCATTTCCGGGGTTTCCAAGGTTTTCCTAGTTTAATGTCGATTTTCGACCAGAGCGCCTGCTGGTAACCGGCCAAAAGCTGTCGCTTCCGAGAAGAAGGAACGTAACTGCATTCGAATGTTGCTAAACTCTCTCCAACAATTTAAGTTTTTTACAGATAAATGATATGCTATTGTTGTGAAAAAGACTGATTTACGATGGAAATCGGAGAAAAAAATTGTGAAATTTTCAACTCGAAGTGCCCAAAAATTTCCTGGTGAAAGTATAGTTTGAGAGCAGACATTTTGCCACATGGAAATGTAAATACGTTCTTTCCTGGGGGGGGGGGGGGGGCGACAATTTTGGTTACTTTTTTCTTACTTTAACGGAAAGACAATTAATTTAAAATTAGATATTGCGTAGCGCCGTAGTGCGCAAGGATTGGATGGAACGACTCTTCTTGCGAAATGCTCTCACCTACGCCGAAGTTTTGTTTTTGAAGCGGGGAGCTAAAAGGACATACATTTCTTACGCAGATTGTGAAGTTACGAGAGCATTTTAGACCTCGGCAATGCGTTCATCGTGATGTTTGGGGCATTTTCCATTAGAAACAACTCTTATTGTAGCTCTGGCGAAAGTTTGCAACAGGTCCATACCCATAGTTTTTCTTAAAAGTGAATATTTTATCCATTGTTTGGCACTCTTCAAATACTCATTAGACGTTTTTCTGTAAAAAAAAGCAGTTGCGTCTTCAGGACGTGTCGCCTAATTGTTTGCAAAATTTCACGGCGAAATTTTCCGCGCAGCGTCTACCCACACAGATCACACGTGATCGGTAGTCATACCGATGCAACGCGCACTTTTTTTATAAAACGTGAATGTCGGATGTTTTTGCGTGACGTCATGGTCTCACGGTGCATCCAAACAACGGACAAAAAGTCAACCTCGCTGATTTTCTTTGCCTCGTGCACATGACGCATCTGTGAGTTGATGACGGTCATACAAACGACGGTAATGTAGCATCGCGTCCAAGATCTTCGACTCCATGCTCACTTTGATGAGGAATAGTTTTTTTGAAAAGTCAAAATGAGCATAGCGTCCAAAATTCGTGATGAGCAGATATTTGCTGATATTAGACGAGGATATAGTCCAAAAATTCATCCATACAACTTTGGTGAGGTAAATATGAAGAAAATTTGTTCTTGTAGAAATTGTGAATCCGGCGAACAGGCATACCAAATATTTAAGGAGTGGCATTCAAATGTTTTGTCCATTAGATAGTTCTAAAACTTGTGGCATAAGTTTCCCGAATATTCCTGGATCGGCATGCCGATTTGGACCGCACCTTTTTGCCCTCAGGAAAAGGGGAGTGAGGATCGATAAAAATGGCAAAACGTATGATTGCCGGTCCCGGAGCACCCGGAATTTTTTTTGTGCAAAATGGTCCAGGGGCCAGTATTCGCATGTCGAATTTAGCTGAAGATAGGAATTAGAAATGTTCGAAAAGAAATTAGCGCCATCTGGATGAGATATTCGTGACTACTGTTGGATGCAAACGACGAGAAGTTCGAGATGAGAGTAGATCTTTGAACCTGCTTGACATTCCAAGTCACGGGCAATTTTGCGGCACGCAGAATTTTAATGTCGCGCGGTATAATTTCTCCGCTTTGTTTCTGCGGGTTTTGTTTGTTTTGGCGGCGCTTCCGGGCGTTTGTTTTTCCAGGCGCCTCCAAGTCCGTATTTCGCTTAATTTCGCACGACACCGTTACTTCGTGTGACGTTGCAAATTTTACCGTCGCTCCTCCGAATCGATCGAACATCCAAGATGAGTATCAAGACAGCAGACATTTTTATTGGCATATCAATGGCTACCCAAGTACCATTTTTCATCAGAAAAATCGCGATATTTTGAAATTAAGTCGCGATTCTTTTAAAAAAAAATTGGATTTATAATTGGATTGCATTTTGCAAGACGGAACCACAAGCATTCCAACTTCGTTAAGATTCTGTAACTTTTTTACCTTGCAAATATAAACTGATCATCGATAAAAATTTTATCTTTACTCCCAATAAACTATAAATTCAATACGAAAATTACTTTAGTTAATTTTTTGCAAGGTCTTGGTAATTTTATTGTGAGGAATATAAGTTGCACGATCCTAGCAACATTGGAAATGCTCTTGGTTCTTTTTTGCAAAATGCAATCCAATTTGACTTTGATGCTCATTCTAAGTATCTATGTTCTGAAACAAGTAGATGAAATGAATTTAGGAAACAACAATAATTGCTAACCGTAAGTGCTTGTTGAAACATTTCAATCATAGGTACTCATTGTAGAAACCTCTAATCATCGACAGTCTGTAATGACCAAAGCCACGAATTTGATCTGTCAGGCGGTGTTGCCATTTTTCGGAGCATTCGTCGGATTATTCCTTATGTTCCTGCGTAAAATAGGCGGATTTTTTTGTGCAATCAGATCGACACCGCTCCCGGCGGTCGATTATGTGGAGTGTTATCAAACATTCTACAACTCAAACAAAGCGCTACTTGAGCGTTTACCTGGCAAAATCAACGTTGACAGAGTCATCGCCAAAGCGACGAAGCAAATCACTTTTGCTCGCTTCCTCTCGCTATAAAATTCGCCTAAGTACGTGTAGATCAGAGACATGGGGCCACCAATTCTGGAAACAGGGGTTTGATTCAATTATTAAATTTATCTTATAAAAAAATCTGAAACATATTTTAAAACAAGTCAAGTGGAAATGAACGGTTATGTATTTTTGTGAAATTAGATGGTATCTAATGTAAGACTGCGTAGACTAGAGGTGGGGTACACTGACAAAAAATTCTCGGCGTTTTTACCAAGGTCCGTTGGTACCTTTACCATCTCACTTTTTTACCGATTATTGGTAATTTTACCAAGACAGACCGGTAAACTTACTTAAAAACCGGTATTTTTACTGTTTTTTTTCAGGTAAGAATACAACTTTTATTGGTAATCAATTCCCGGTAACTTTGCCATTTTATCTCGGTATTTCTACCACAGTCGATAAAAAATATTGGCGTTTTTAGCAAGGTCCAGTGAAATTACGGAGAAAGTTCAATAATTTTACCGAGATTTCTCGGTAAAACTACCAATTCCATAAATGGTAATTTTACCAAGAAAAAACTGGGATCAAATAGAACCCTGAATTCTTGGTAATATTACCATTTTCTTAGTAAATACACCGAGATTTTTCTTTCAGTGTGGGGTATCGATTTAAGGCGGACTGTTTTTTGCCTTACCCTGAATTTCCTCAACTTTACGATTTTTTGCTCATTGAACATCTATATTTTACGGAATGCTTCATAACTTGGTCACTTCCGGTCTCTTCGCGGTGACCTAAACGTGCGGGTCTAGCTGGAGGCCGATTTTGGGGGAAACTACGAATATTTTGGCATTAGACGCCAAACCTGCAAAAATATTATTTTTCACCAAAATTGGCCTACAGACCCAAGTTTAGTCCAGTATCAGGTCCGGAAAGATACTGAAAATGAGCAAATTATGATGCATCCCGTTTAAAGTAGACTATCAAAAAGCGAAACATCGTAGAATTGAGTAAATTCTGTGTTGGCTCAATAACGGACCCTATCGATACCTTTCCTTTCAATAATTTCAAAATTAAAAGAAAATAATATGTTCCATTCAAACTCAATTTTACCGTTCAAAGTTCTAAATATGATTTTTAATTGCAATAGTGAAAAAAAAAATTTCCATTACTCAAAAAAGTATTGTTAGCTCTCTTTTTTGGCTGAGGTCATTTAGACTCCAAAGCCTTAAGTTTTAAGTTAAAAAAGGAAATCAAATTGAATTGCGTTGTGCAAACACCCCCAAAGTCGATTCTTCGAATTTTTTGTGTTAATTATACTATTAAAATTCAATGTAATCATGGAATGAAGCGGTGCGAAGACTCGTTATGGGATCGCGATAACCCTGAGACGAGTATTCACACCAATTTTATGGTTGTAAATCACCTTTAAAAGTATTTAACCCCCCCCCCCCCAACTCAGTACTGGAAAAATGGACATTAGCGGCTATTCGACTATATATTCAATTTTGTTCATTAGCACAGGAATAATTTCCGTTTTGATCAATGGGAGTGTATCTATGTATGCCGGAAGGAAGGATGCACGATTTATTGCACAAATGAAATGAATCAAAAGGACAAAAGGGTTATTTGCCACGGTGCACCGTCAAAAGTTTATCAGTTTATACAAAAATTGGAGGAACTTATGTTAAAAGGAGCTATGTTGCACGCAAACTACATACACACAGGGTGGTACAGGGGAAAACGACCTGTCTGCAGGAGCGTGTTCTATGGGTCAAAATAAGACTTTTTTGTTGTATTAAGTTTTTTCCAAAAGTGCCTCCGGTTGGAGCCACGCCCCCCCCCCCCCCAATTTGGAAAGTAAATCGTTTTTCCTGAATTTTCACAACGGTTGTGAGCCAAATCTCATGAAAATTTGGACTCTCCTGTACTTTTATGCCCAGAATTCACAAATGATCTACAAAAAATCGAAATCTCAATATAAAGAGGGTGTTTGGGGGTGTTCCGGCTCCTGCACTCTGGCCGTTTAACCCTGAATCATCCTGTATAGTTCCTTCTAGCACAAATCCATTCAAATATAAGCGTACTCACATGAAGCCACTGAGGAACCTGAGAACAATGAAGGTAGAAAAATTATGTGACAAACTAGACAACAGGAGAAGAACTCCATCAAGGAACATCCCAGGAACCAGAATCCTCTTCCGGCCAAAAGTGTCAGCTAACGCTCCCCAGAAGAAGCAACTTGAAATTGTACCTGTGAGGATTAAAAAGCAATATCCTAATGGCAGTGGTTTTTGAGTTTTCGCGAAATAATTTTTTAAGGTTGTTGGGGATTGCCTCGCTAAATCCAGCTCGCACTGGAAAAAAAAAACGCATTGGATCTAGAGTCCAGACTCTTGAAAACATTGACAAGAAAAAATACTCTTGATTCAATCGGATTTTTGCTTGAATCAAAACGAAATCCGCTGAAATGAAGAGGCTTGGTTCTTGATTCGCAAGCTAAATTCTGATTGAATCGAGAGTACTTTTTCTTGTCGATGTTTTTAAGAGTCTGGACTCTAGATCCATCTCTAGCTCTGTTTTTTTTCCAGTGCGAGGTCTTGTAACTTAACTAGATTGGATTTTGCAGAAAGAATACTATTTTTGGCTCAATTCAGGAGCATTATACGTACAATTAGTTTCCCTATGCAGGTAGGTGCCTCTATCAGTGACGAGGCGTAAATGATCAATTTATCGACATTTCCTCATTTGAAGCTATGGTAAAGAATCGATTATTAACGTGTTAGTTGCGAACACCCTGTTTCTCGATCCTTTTCCATAGGTTTAAACAGCAGATCAATCGATAAATCGCAAAGCACGCCACGCTACCGGCCTCTACAGACGAGGCAGAATTATAGTTCCCTATTGCGTGATTCTTTCTAGCTAGCTAAACATAATCACAGCAAGATCTCTGCATGCAAGTTGGGAAAAGTGACTTCGCGCATCTTTGATTGTAAAATTTCGAATAAACACGCATGTGTGATTAATTTTTTAACAGCAATGCTGTTTACTAATTTAATTCAATTTTTACCAATAGAATTGAAAGGCTAAGCGGACAAGGCGCATGAGTACAGTTTTTGCCACTTCGAGAAATACGTGTTTGAAGTTCCGAAATTACATGTATCCTCATAGCGGAGAGAAAGTTCAAATTGACATTTTGATGCTTTATTACGAATTGTTTACAGTACATTTATTAAGACTAGTTTTATTTAAAATCATTAAAATCATCATTTTTTAAAAAAAAAAAAAACTGTACATATGCAACCTGTCTTTCGAGCCTCTCACTTATAGTTCCTAAATGCGTGATTCACTCTAACTAATTTACCATAAGCACAGTAAGGTCTCTGAAGGTTTCAGGACATTTCATCAACGATTTTTTGTCCGCGCACCTGTTTTGTCCAGTGGTTTACGTCCACGCGTAAAATAAGCAACAGTGACTTGGTTCAAGCGTTATATTTTAGTCCGTATGTAAAATTATGTTGACAATACCGAAATCAGAAAATTGAGAGAGAGGGAAATGTTGTTATGGTAACTCATTTTTTGAATGAAATTTTACTTTCTTATTTTGATTCATCTTTTCAAATTGTCATTGGTAAATACTTGGTTTTATTTCTATCCTTAAAATTCTTAACACAGAATATACCTTATATATCTTTATTCTCTTTCTTCTTCGTATTCTTCTTCTTGATGAAAATATTACTTCATTTTAAAAACTTTAAATTTTTAAAATCTGGCAAATATTTGTAAAACCTTTCCCAAGCGATGGCAACGATATTAATCTAAATTAGTCGTAGTTGTGTTGAAAGGAACTATATAAAAATGAATAAAACGGGGCAAAACCAAGAAGCACGCAATCTTTGTTTTTAACCCATTTCTACATCGATCTTTTAGAGACAAATAAGTCCAATTTTGAGAGTTTGGTTGCGCGTGTACCACGCTGTAGCGCAGTAAAAACACAAAATATAAAAGAAAAAATTAACGTTCTCAGGAGATTTTAAAGTTTGATACGAAACTGCCTTAATATTTATAAGTCACACATTATATTTTCCTTCAATACATATTTTCCCCATCAATTTAAATGAGAATAATCTATGCAGAGTATGCAAACATTTCAAAATCATGAATTGAGAAACGTTGACCCCGCGAGTTTAAATATTCGAGCCATACGTAGTGCGGAGCGGCACGCGCACTGGCCCCTTCAAACATAACAGGGATACTTCACGCATTGCGCAATGCGCGAAGTATCCCTGTTAGGTTTGTAGGCGCCAATGCGCGTGTCACGCTGATCGCCCTCGCCCGCCATGGCGCGGCGTTTCAAGAAACTACTTCACAACAGAGGTGTTGCACAGTATCGCATGGGACGTAAAACACTAGAGTGCCTGTATAGGGAGAGTAGCGACAGATCGGTTCATTGAGGGCTTAGGGCCCAAAAGTGCAGCCACCCTTCTGAGCAACTTCTAACACACAAAATTTCACTGCCAGCCTACAGATTTCAATTCTAACCAAGATGGCTAAGAATGTACATAAATGAGCGTTCTTTCGCAAAAATAAGTAAATTTATGCAAAAAGTAAACCAAATACATGCTTTCTAAACGACGGTTCGTAACAATTGTATTTGTAAATCGCTCCGGACATTCGAAATTCATAGGTTGGCTGCCCTTTTGGGCCCTAACTTTATTCGCGGAGGCATCGGTGAAGGCCTGATGGACTTTCGGAGTTTCAGATCTGTCGCTACTCTCCCTATACAGGTACTCTATAAAACACTAGAAAAAACAGGTGTGCAGACGAAAAATCGTTGAAGAAATGTCCTATAACCGTCTCTGAAAGTTGGGATACATGACTTTGTACCCCTTCGAGTGTAAGGATTTTGAACAAACCCGCACATGTGTTCAATTTTTTCACAGGAATGTTTTCTATTAATTTACTGTGCACTGTTCTTTAAAAGCATTAAATGGACGGACCTGCTAAAAATACTGCATGTATGAGCCCGATTTTCTCCGAATTCATATCGAAAACGGCGCTTGCGGTGGGGGCGATGTAGCCCCCTAAATTTACGTCGAAGCCGCATGACATCAGCGTGAACCCGCATATAAATGTGATCAGGTGGTGAAACCGGCCGACCCCTGAAACAGAAACAATCGCCACGATGAAGAGATATAGACGGATTTAAGGCGAATCTTCAGTAGTTTATTAAGGTTAAGTTAAAAGTTAGCCGGCTAGGTTGGCCTAGCGGTCACCACGTCCGACTCTAGACCAATAGGTCCTGGGTTCGAATCCTGGTGGTGGCGACAAATTTTCACGGAACTGACGAGTGGATCCGCAGAAACAGATTCTACTCGGCCGTGATCCCTGAAATTTTGAAAAGCCTGGAGCATAGATGTACCAGTCCCCTGATGTCTACGGACGATAAAATAACGTCTGTAGATGGCTGTAGGTTTCTAAAATGGAATATAAATCTGTAATAAATCTGCCAAATAAATCTGCAAAAATAAAAAATAAAAATAAAAGTTAACGGTTAGGTCGTCTTTAACTTGTTGTATTCGTCTCATGCAAAATACAAAATCAGCAGGCTGATTGTTGAAATTGGTAGACAAAGCTATAGACAAAGAAGATCAAAGGGATATGGATGGATCCTGATGGTGGACACGGGTGGTTCCAATGGTCACGCCGAGAGATCTACAAACGCTTTGGGTCTTTTTAGACCTCATCAGTAAATCAAACTCCACCGCGTTTACCATCAATTCAGGCCACATTTTTAGTGTTTTCTCTGGTCTTTTCGGAAGCCAGGTGTACATTGAGACGCGGTCGGTCGTCCTAACTTTTGGCTATTTCAAATTATAGGGTAATCCAAATACCGCACCGGCTACACTTCTGCCGTGCTAAGGAAGAACGCCGTATGAGCCTTCCGACGTTGCCGAATTCCCTTCGATAAAAACCGAATTCGCAGGGAAAATTGTGAATATTCTTTCTCAAATTGTTCAGACAATTCCGTACGCATTTTTAACCTAAAATATCTAGAAATTGAAAAGAAAACTGTGCATGAATGTCGTCAAAAATCCGTGCATTATCAAAGGAAATTTGGCAACTATCGAATTTCATACGGCGTTCTTCCTTACTGCGGCAGATTTGGCCATGCGCGTAACGTGAATCTGAGGTGTCCTTGACCCCCGCTTCTTTTGTCAACCTGACCGTGTCCCCTGTCCGCACAACGGAAGCACCGAGGCCTGTCTCTAGTGCCCGTCTGTCACCAGTACAGGGAACAGTGGCGTGGCGTGCTTTGCGATATATCGATTGATCTGGCATTTAAACCTATGGAAAAGGATCGATAAACAGGGTGTTCGCAACGAACACCTTAATAATCGATTCTTTATCATAGCTTCAAATGGGGAAATATCGATAGTCGACCATTCACGCCTCGCCACTGTTAGGGAAAGAGGATGAATCATACCTCCGTGCTAAGGAAAAACAACGTTTACACAATCGAATGCTGCCAAATCTACTGTAATATAATATTAGTTCTCTGGGAAACTAGAAAAAACAGTAAAAAACGGTTAGAAAATGTATGTGACAAGGTGGAAAAACGGTATTGGGTCCACATCATTTCGCGGGGAAAACAAAGCCGAGAAGTTTCCAAAAATGGAGATGTTGCATGTGTGAGGGATTTGCGATTTGACTGTTGTTTCTTAGGTAAAAGTTCGCGAGAAACACGATGGTGCCTCTGGTTTTCTCTGAAATCAACTCCCAAACGCAAAAAAAGCTCTCAAAGTGAGGCCAAAATGGAGGGGATATCCCGCCCTACCCTGAGAGTCCACCTCTACATCAAAACAAACTCTCCATGCAAAGATAGGGAGCAAATACATTAGCAGGGTTGCCGTGTTTTCAGTTATGGAGTCCCCAAATGAAGTGGCAGCCCTGTCAATGTATTTGCTCCCTATCTTTGCATGGAGAGTTTGTCTTGATGTAGACGTGGACCCTCAGGGTAGGGCGGGATATCCCCTCCATTTTGGCTTCAACTTGAGAGCTTTTTTTGCGTTTGGGGTTTGATTTCAGAGAAAACCAGAGGCACCATCGTGTTTCTCGCGAACTTTTACATAAGAAACAACAGTCAAATCGCAAATCCTTCACACATGCATTGCATCATCTCCATTACAATTAGAGTCAAAAAAAAATTTACTCTAATGAGTACCAGTACGAAACTGAGGAAAACCGCTCTGGGAAACTTTTTAATAATATTTCACTCGATTTTTCGAGAATTTTATTCTCGATTTGATCAATAATTTCTGGACTTCTGGAGTTGCCGAGGAAAATATTCATAACATTTCCTCCATGATAAATATCTTTATAGGATAAATTTGGCAACATTCGAATGTTCATATGGCGTTTTTTCTTAGCACGGTACCATGACCCTCAGTGTCATTACATTTCGGATCACATTCCTTCCGAAATGTTTCAAGGTGGATCGTCAATTTTCGTGGACCATTGAATTTTCTGTCAGAACAGAGCTGTGTCTGGTCTTCCCTATCGTAATAGCGACCTTTAAAAACCTATTTTTGCAAACTGTTAAAAATATATTTCAGGTAACCCTATAGGCGTAGGCAGATCAATTTTGTGGGGCTGACCTGTTCCTCGCTTTTCCTTGATCTCCCTGATTCGGAGAGGGTTTCGGAAGGGCGCACTATGGTCCAAAACTCAAGAATAGGAAGAAATAAGTCGGATAATAACTAAAAGATCACACAATTTTCGTAACTGATGTTTTTTGAGTCGCTAATTTCGAATTTGATGTCTAAATGCCTACATTTTAACACCCTGACCTATTAAATATGGGCAAGTTTATGGCACGCTGCGGCGCGGCGCGGCGTGCTGCCAGCTCGAAACGCGTACTGACGCCTACAAACCTAAGGGGATACTTCAAGCATTGCGCAATGCGTGAAGTATCCCCTTAGGTTTGTAGGCGTCAGTGCGCGTCTTGCGCTGGCAGCACGCCGCGTGGAAAATTCTAGAAAATTGACCTCTGTAAGATGCGTTTTGAAGCTCCTCTCTCACAAACTACCATGAATTTTTCAAGAGTTTCTCGAATATACCTTCTCATCCACATTTCACCTCCTTTATGGATGTTACTAAAAGAAATACCCCAAAAGAGTTTCCTGAAATGTAAATTTTAACTGTTTTTTTAAAATAATGTATGCGTTTTTTCAAAGGTTTTGTTTTTTTTTGTAAATAGTCATTGCGACTGAGATTTGGTCGTACCCGCAGTCTGTAGGATATTTTCAAAAACTTGAGGACGTACCTACTTTAAAGAACCACCTCACTCTTTACTTTACTCTAAATGTTTATTCCTTTGGATTCAACTTCTCTGGGTTCGATGGATGTAACTATCCAGCGCATTAATTATAGAGAATTGTTGCTTCCTTTAGAGCCATAATTTCAACAATTTTTCCCCCACTTTTTTGTATACGTCTCATCGATTCCGATTGACAGGACCAGAACGCTATAAAGTTCCTATAGAGAGCATGGTCCTTTAATGAATAAAAAACACAAATTATTATTTTTACCTGCTAACTCGATGGCGGTGTCGTACTCCAAGCTACCAAAATCATCGACTCCATCTTTTCCTGAAAAAAAAGGAAAACGAGACCGTCATTTTAAAAACATTTATAGTCTATTTAATGACAAGACAAGGGAGAAAATTCACGGGATTTTTGATCGATTCATCGATATTGCCGATCGACTCTCAGGTTTGTCGATCAATTCACGGCTGTCGATTGAATCACGTCGATCGGTTCACGTTTTTATTTTTCGATCGAATTATGTTTTTAATGTTTGATCAAATTTGATCCATACTCTACGCTTTGAAAGGGTTCATTGATCATTGATCAAATTAACTTCATTTTGCAATTAAGAACCACAATTTCTGGCATCGTTTAGGAACAGCGTATGTACGTAGTTTCCTATTGTACACAGGTGTTTTTACAGATAGGCCAGAAATTATCGTTCCGAATAGCAAAATGATCACGCCATTACATCGCTGAGCACCCAGGGAGCCTACACCTAAAAGTTGTCTCACTTGCATGCTTCTGTTTAGAATTATTTATAAAAATGTGTAAATACAGAGAAGAAATTAAGTTGGATTTTATGTAATGTTTTATCATTTGAAATGAAATTACTTCCACCAAACTGTACAAAAACTTCAAAATAATAAGTTGAAAACTGCTGACGCCACAAGTTAGAATAATCGTGTCGAACACAGTACGGCACTGCGGCTGACGCGCATGACACAGCGCAAACGCATGGTAGCGCCTTACAAGACCGCAGGATGCTTCATGCATTGCGCTTACAGCACGGTGCGCGCTGCCAGCGCATGGTAGCGCCTTACTAGTCTGCAGGATACTTCATGCATTGCGCGTACACCACGGTGCTCGCTCAAGTCGTTAAGAAGTCTTTCTTTCTTGGTGTCGAACCCAACACGGTATCCACCATTTCCGAACAGCGAGAGCTTGCAATCCAAGGATCCCAGGATTGTGGAGATTTTTCAATCCTATATGTATTCCGGTGAAAGTATAATTTACCAGCGAGCATTTTTTCAAGTTGGAATGCTGTTACTTTCTATCGTCCGGAAAAGGTCAAACCTAACTAACTTTCAGAGAAAGAAAGTGGAATTATTTTTTCACAAATGAAGCAAAATTTCCAGAGAGATATATTCTTGGTATCGCATTCACACAAAAATGAACTCCGGCAATCCGATTTTGGCAACTTTGGCAATGTTTGCAAAATGACCTAGGTATGCCTATGGCTAATATTAATCAATAGGGGGGGGGGGGGGAGTCCACCGCGGCACTGGGATGGATATTGACGATTTCTCGGGCCGCTTTTAGGAGCTAGCCCACCACTGGCTATTGCTTTCTGCTGCTATTCTCTAAAACTAACATTTCAATTTTCTTGGAAAAATCTTAGAGAATGCGATGTTCTCACTAAATTTTTGTAAAAAGTGATAGTTCAAAAATTGTATTTAGACCCACTTCATTCCTTCCCCTCTTTTATAAAATTTTATTCAAACTCAGCGCGTTTTTAACGTCCACATTTTGAATGTAACTATTTGCATGCATAAGTTCGTTCTTTTGGATTTAGGAGTCCTCTTCTTTTCTTATTTGCAAGTACTAAGTACTTGTGTTGTTTTCTTCCGGGATAAAGGAAGAGTATTGTCGCATTATTCGCACCGAATTATGGGTTATTGTTGCAGTTCGTTGCTGGCTGAGGATGGAACCATAGCTTCGAAACGCGTCCCAATAAAATAAATTCTAGTGCAAGTGAGTACGCAAAATGTTTTACTTTATTCTATGAAGATCATTGTCCCCTCGCTTCATTGCGGTTCATTATTTGCCGATTGTGCTTTTATTTTGACAGCAAATTGACGCGACTTCCGATACAAATGAAGCCTGTGTACGGTAAATATGTGACAAATTAAGAAGTGTATTACATTTCGCACCTTGTGTCATTCCTCACGCTAAACGATTTACAACATTGCCGCATTGCACACAAAATTGCTTGTTTTTGGATAAGCTGTTACGTAAAAACTGAAATGGAGTAAGTGAAGGTTAATATTTATTGCTTTCATTGGCGAATATATCTAAAGAATAATTTGATCTCATTCATCTATGACAGAGACGTTTTTAAGTGAAAAAGAATTATCTGCATTGTGAATTAAGCCCTGTCATGCATATATTTTTATGCATCTCAGAGCTCATGTGACATTCAACGATGGAGATAGTTCCTTCTCATTTAAATACGTCCTTATAATTTGACGGATAATTCTTTATTTGACAATTTCAAGCGCTCAGCCAATAAGAGCGCTTTTTGATTTCAACCTGCTCCTCGAATCTTTAGGGGGATAAGCATAAGAATTTATGAAAATGTCTTAACACTTGACCTTAAAACCACGGTTTTGCGATAACGTTGTCACTAGGAGGCCCTTTAATTATTTCTTCCCCTGAACTAATTTGATTTAAGATTGAAAAATAAAACCAGCCAAAATGCAATTTGACGAAAATTATGTTTGGCAACACTTCCGCCCTCTCATTTCCGGGGGTCAATTTGCACCTGACAATATTTCGGAAATACTTGTTTCCCTTTGTCATTTTTTCAGCTGAGCTCCCCAGATGTCACTGTAGGCACGTTTGTAAAATGAACAGGCGTGTGTCTCGAGGTAAATAGTTTGAATCACATCCTGTATGTTCAATAAAAGAAGGTGGTAAAATGGTACGATGAAAAAAAAAAAAAAAAAAAAAAAAAAAAAAAAAAAAAAAAAAAAAAGGTGCTATAAACTAAAAACCTTCCCACTCGAAGTTCGAACTTAGCTTTGCATAAATCACAACAGAGTCCTGATCAATCGCGCCTATTGAATAATACTGTAAATAAAAAGGAGGGCCGTTTTTCGCTCATTTTTAAAGAACACTGTGCGGCTCTGTGCATGGTTACTACACACTCAAAAAGCAACTTGCTTTATAAAGCATCTGAGTATTTTATATCCGCGAAGAAAAAGATATGGTTAATGTAACTTTCATTTTGAGCGTTTTTCCCCTTATCGTGAGCGTTACGATGCGGTTTATTCGTGTTCAAGAGAAGGTCCAATTCTGCTCCAAATGAAACTGGTGTTTTTTTCGGATATTTTCGCTCCAGACATCACTCCCTCGAGAGGAATCTTGGTAAAATTGAACGGATTTAAGCAGAATAAGCAAGACCTATTCCTTTCTGCTTAATTTCTTGTCATATTTTATTTCTTTAGCAAAAATCAAAACAGCTTAGAACCTTTACATATTTTGTGAATTTTTAAAACTAATACCGAATACACTCGCGAAGTTTTAAGTCAGAATGCTGTCTAGTTTCCTTGTAAAAATATAAATCACGAGAGGAAATCAGACAGACAGTCGTTATGTAGTAACAGGCTCATTCTAGTTAAGTTCGTCCAAATATTGATGGCTAAAGGTTGAAACTACGTATCTCCGTTTGCGAAATCGGAGATTTCCGGTCATGCTTTATTTTTTCTTCGAAAAACTAGTCAACTGAATTTCTTGAACATTTTTTTGATTTTTCCTCTCTGTTTGTGGAATAGTCCGTACAAATACGAATCCTATGTCGTTGACTTGCTTCTCTTCGAAAAAATAAAGTAGGAGCAGAGATTTTGAAACACCGCAATGGAGATACGTGCTTTCGCACTTTAGCCATCGATCTGTTCTAAGTTTTGCACCGATCGTATCCGAGTTGTGTTCTAAGTAATTGGTGCAGCCATAGTAAGTTGAAGCACAGCTCCAATGAGGTTGGTGCACAGCACAACTTCACAACATCAATTTGCGTCAGCTGTGTCGAAATAATCCAACCCTTCTTTTCAATGTCGCTTCCTTTAATTTTGGGTTGCCTGAAAATCTTTGTCTCGAGTTTTCCTTACTTTGGTGCTACGTCTCATCAGAGGTCTTCCCTCCCGGAAATTTCCTCTCCTTTGAGAGGCGGCACTCATCCTCACCTGGAGTCCCTTAATAGTGAAAGTAAAGGCAATACGAATCCATTTCCTATTGGTTCCCGTATTTTAGGCCTCTACGGTGTCCCCAGCGGGAATAAAGATTACATTTTCACAGATTGCAAAGATTATAAACTGGATGGACCGGGGACTGGGGGGCACGGCAAGGAACAAACGGAATGAAAGAGGGAACGGAGACAGGAATTCGGGAATGCGACGATCAAAGATTATGAGCAACTTTCAATTTGTGTAATCTTTATTTCCATTTTTGACATCCATGAGCCGCGTCGTCTTAACTCTCTCTATATAAAAGGACTCTACCCTCACCCGAATTCCTTAGACGAGAAGGCTATGTTTTGCTTCCTACATCTGTCTCAAGTAATTAACGCCGAACCTATTACGTCAAAACGACAATGTTGACATCGATGACAGCTCCTTCCGAGCAAAAAAGTTGGGCCCGCTGTTTCTTCGGAAGAAAAGAGTTAATTTTTTTTCACCTTCTGCTCCCCTTGCTTGGGTCCAATTTTGAGTAAACAGACGAAAACCCGCGGCTGGAGTGGAAAATTTCTGAATTTCAACGAGTCCGCACGCACAAATTTTAATTAAATTTCCCACGCATCGCATCGGTTTGTCGCGCGAGGCGCCTGGCGCCGCAATTCAAAACAACGATTTGATATTTTCGTCACGCTCGCTTGCGAACCGGTGGGGTCCTGTTTACTCGCGATTTTTCTTCGACTCCGCTTTTGTTCCGATTTTGGGATGCGCCCGCTAGAGGTTAACGGAGTCTTTCCACGGTTTCAGTGCACCACTAAAATTCCTACGTCGCACACTGGACTGTGTCAATAGGAGAATTCGGACAAAATCTGGAAACTTTGAAAGCTTATATTTTTGAAAATATGAAACAAAAAAATTCAAGAGTGGTTTTATTGGGTTTTTCGTGAAATTTCCTGTTAGAGACACACCTTGACAGTAAATTTCACGAGGAAACCAATGAAATAAGCACTTTCAGAACTTAAAAATGTTGAATATAAACGGAGTTATAAAGCATTTAAAGTTTCCAAATTTTGTCCGATTTCTCCTATTGACACGATCCACTGTGCGTCGTATTTAAGGCGCTTATCAAAGTGCTCCTTGAGCGCGAGCGATAACTATTCGTCCTCTGCAGTCATGGGGTTGCATGTTTAAGTAATTGAAGGCGAATTCTGCTTCCACGTCAAACAATAAAATCCCAGCAGATTTGAAATGACCATTCCGGCCTCGAGTTAGTTTTTTGCGCCTCAATGTATCTCTCCAGTATCTCAGATAACTCTCAATAGTCCAGTATCTCAGATAACTCTCTCTCAATGATCCAGTATCTCAAATAATTTAGAGTGTGGTGTCGATCCAGGATGTAAGATCGTATTTTATTCCAACAATTTTTATTTTATCAACTTAATTTTTCTTTTAATATACGTTTTTGATCCAGCAAACACAGTTCGGTACTGAACACCTACCAATCTGGCGTAATGCATAAAGTAAATTGGTGCATTACACCTATACCATGGTTGATAATGTAGGGTTAGTCGGTGCGAAACACCAACACGTTGATGTAAAACGCCAATTTGGTAAGTGCACAACTTCAATTCGGCGGATATAACCACAGTCAGCTCAACTGCTTTTCACATTGCCTAATTTTCGATCATGTTTTTTTTTTTTTTTTTTTTTTTTTTTTTTTTAATAGAGAGCTAAACTGCATCGTGTTTCCAAACCTCCTATGAATTTTTCGTAGATTTTAAAGAGAACATGCTCAAAAAACTTCATGTGTTAGTATTGCTCGGTTCACAAAGTACAACACCTGAGAAAATTAGGCGATTTCTAATGTGACGTAGGTTGATTCTGGTTAAACCCGTTCGATAAGGGTTAGTCAGGGTATATCTTAAATTTTTCTCGCAGATTTTTTAGTCCCAAAATAGATAAAAGACTTCTCTAAGCAGCATCAATACTTCACTCTTGAGTTTTCGGCAGTAAGACCCCTTTTCTTGTAGGTGACATATTGAAAAAATTATAATCATCGCGCTGATAGCGATTCGTTCGCAATAATTCACGTGACGTTTCACCGTAAAACTCACCTTTCACTTTTTCTTTCACCTCGATTCTCACATCACCTTTCACCTCCCAGGTGTACTTTTGATGGCAGCAAAAGCACTTGATATAATTCAATACCATCGTTTTTTAGGTTCAGAGGCCAAACGGTCTGTAACATGTCAGAGAATATGTAATTACAGCGTCAGCTCAAAATTCCATCACATTTTGGCTTAAAAATTTTGTCGTTAAAGGCTTAAGGTGAGCAGTGGCATGGTTAGAAATTTATTATGGGTGGGGGGGGGGGCCCTTTGTCAAAAATTGCTTATGGCGAGCCAAAGGTAAACATTTCCCAGACATCACGGAAAATGATTTTTTCGGGGAAAATTTTCCAGTCTTCGGCGATCTAGACCCCTTGGCCACCACCAATCCCGACTCGGCCGCACTGAAAGTAAGAAATGTAAATTGTGAAGATCATACTCCGATTCCTTTCTACAAAATAATCGCCATTTTAAAAATTTCAAGTGTTCTTTGCAGGTGATTTTTTTTTTTTTTTTTTTTTTTTTTTAATCAATAACAACTTTGAAACAAGAATTGGGAAGAAGTGCAATTGACATAGTAATTGTGCAAAATAGATTAAATTACTTACATATAGCTACATATCAACTATCAATTTAGTTATATTGTGCATTTCATGTCTCTACCTATTTACTTATTCTCATTTAATTCTTTTTAAATAATAGAGTTGCAATCATTATTCCCGGAACCGTCTAAGACACTACTTCGGGAATTGCGGGTGATTTGTTTTTGGATTTTGGGACGATTTGTGTGGAGGGCAACCATTCAACCAGAATGAAGTTTCGCACATAATGAAGGGTAAATTGCTGGAATTGACTTCTAATATTTGAGACAGGCACGTTGTCACGAGGCATTTAAAAGGCAATAACAAGACAATCTCTTGAAAATAGCAAAACAAGAACAAAAAATCCCAAATGTTCAAAGTTTACCAGATGGTCTTCAGCGTATTTTTGCTATCGTACGTATTTATTCTTGTCTTTATTTAATTGGTGTCGTAGTTTATTTCGCTATAGCATCGAAAAAGTAATCGCTTCGAAACTTGCCCGATTGATATCAGTTCCCTCTTGACTACGTTAGAATACGCCGACTACAAAGTGAATGATGCGAGTGTAGAAAGGGTTTTCAAAAAGATGTAGATTTCCGATTAAATTCGATAAAATCTGTTGATAAGCAAAGCGATTGACGTTTTCAGAAATGGACTGCCATAATCTGAACTGTTTAATATATTTGATTTACTAGTGGTAAAGAGAATAAAAAAACAGACACAGGCATTGCATTCGCCAATGTGACATTCCTCTGAGCGAATATTGCCGAAGTCTTGATTACGTAGACTAAAAATCAAAAGGAACTATATTCATTGTGAAATGAGCCCTAGGACACATTATCATATGTGCATGATAGGGCTTATGTCGTCATGGATATAGACCCTTTTGATTTAAAAATATTTAAGCACGTGTGCTTTTACCGATTTCAGTTTGATGTTCTTTTAGCACTTTCTTCACGTGCAAGAATAATGATCGAGGCTATTTATTTAGAATCGAACACTCAGAAAAAACGTGTCGTGTACGGTCTGTCACTTTGGAGGGAATTGAAGACAATTTTCCTTTTTATGATGCGAAGTAAATGGCGACCTTGATCAAAATGCAATCTATACGGGGCCATATTTGAACCGATTATTTTCCAAATCTCGTAAGCGCCAAATTGGGAATGCGAGAAAAACGAGAACACCCGTTTTATTACCTTTGTTGATTATCTTCGAATTCAAAAAATGTATGTTCTTTTAGAGGGCTACTTTGAAATCAGACATGATTCGATTTTACTAGAGAAAACAAATGATAAACAACCCCTCTACCACCAAAGTAGGGATTGGTGTTTACGTGATTTGGAAAATAATTGGTTCATTTAAGGAACGACTATGAATACGGCCCTTGACCTCTCTCCTTTCAATGCGTTACGATAAGCTTGAGCGGCCTAACACAGTCACTCGGACGATGACGTCTCATTGCAAAATGTAAACATGAGCGAATGTTTATGTTTACAAAAACTTTTTCTTTCCGCCGGTCGCCGTAGACCACGCACGACTCGTTGTCCTCCTGACATAAGGGCGTAACTACACTTCTCGATGAACCTCATCGTCCATAGAGCTTAATGCTTTCCCTGGCTCATCTCTGCGTGCAGTTATGCCCTTTTGTCAGCCAAGCGACGAACTGCATTGACAATGAATCGGAGGCATGCACCAGTGCAATCTACGATTCCAATGCAAGAAGATGCGTCAGTTTTTATCACCCGAGAATGTTTACTCGACAGGGCCACTTGGCTCTGGTCGTAAAAGCTCCCGAAATGATGCTAACTTATTGTTACTATCGACAGTCATGAATGGCACGTTCTAAGGGAGGAGATGCATCCAGTGGTTGTTACTGTGCTAAGGATGGACGCCATATTGCTTTTTCTCGTACGACGGAACGTACCTCCATTCCAGGGTTGCCAAATGGACGTATTTCTGTCAAACGGAACTAAGCGCCATAGAGGGAGGAAGGTAGAGGGGGGCTTTGATTTGCGGCGGAACCGGGCGTCGGGCTCATTCCGTCCTATACTCGCAATGATTTTCCATGGCGCTTAATTCCGTTCGACAGAGCGCGCTATCCGGCATTCTAAATTCCTCAAAAGGAACTCAAATTGGCGCTTAGTTCCGTTTGACAGAAATACGTCCAAATTGACTCAAACAAATCCGTTTTTGACAATTTTTGTCCAAATTTGGATTCTTGTACAGATCAGAAGAAGAAAAAAACCAATCCCTTACTTTAAAAGAGGCAGAATAAGTTTATGCTGAGTCTGCTTAAATGTTAAGTTCGTCTTTAACATAAAACGTGCCATTAGTTTGCCGCGCAGATTTCGATGGCTGAAGTGCAAAACCGCGTCTCTCCTTTGCTATATTTCAAATCTCCATTTTTAATTTATTAATTCGGAGAGGAACAAGTCAACTTAATGCTTTGAAATGTATGCAGGATATTCTACCGACTGAAGAAAATTATCAAATAAGTTTTCAAGAGATCACGTTGACGAGTTTTTCAAGGAAAAAATAAAGTATGACTGGAACTACACGACGTCGCAAACGAGGATATGCTGTCTCGCATTTTAGTCATCGATATGCTCTTTTTCGCATGAATCAGAAACAGTAGTTCTGTGTTACGAAATGTACTTAGTCCATTTATCGATTAATAAAAAAATTGCAGGTGTCTGAAATTTGATGACTTCTATGTTTAAGTGGAAACTACCGGATGAAATGAACACAAGGATACACTTGGTCCATTAATCGGATAATTGTTGGAAGAGATATGACGAAATGATCTAATTTGCTAAAATGCATGTGTTTAAAATGGGGAATGCAGATCGATTACGTCACTAGGCGGTGTATTTTCTCACTTTTTTAAAACTATATTTTTATGCTATTTCCCGCATTACAAAAAAGTTTAAAAGATACTGAGAAATCAGTTCCTTAAACTCTCCCAGACGAAGCAATAAAAATCACGCGCCAATTCTCCATTGTCTCTACAACTTTCAGATTCAGCGTTTCCTTTCCTAGACACCAGTGCTGCCGTGCTAAGGAAAAACGCCGTATGAACATTCGAGAGGTACCAAATTTTCTCCGACGAAGTGTTTATTTTTGAGTAGATTTATGAATATTTTCTCTTGAAATTTTCATATAATTTAGATCGAACTACGAAAAAAATTCTTTGAAAAACTAGACGGAAAATATATAAGCAAAAATTACCATCAAATGGAAACAAGAAACATTCTAGTGAGAACTACGAGAAATGTTGACACGGGCTGGGACTGGGATAGCTTTGAGTTTAGGGCTGTTAGATTTTTCAATAAGTTACTCGAAGAGTTGAGAGAAATCTTTATCAAAGCTGAGTCGTCAAATTTGTTCATTAAGGTATGAAAAGAACACTTTTTACAAAACCCTCTCTACACCGTGAGAGAGTTTTTAAATTTTTAAGATTACTCTTTTTTGTAACTTTTCCTAATGTAACTTGTATTGAGAATTTCTGTTCAGGCTAATGTACTAATCTTTACAAATAAATAAATAAATGGATAAATAAATAAATACAAGTTTTCCTGATAATTTATATCTAATTGATGGAAATTTGGCAACTGACGAAGGTTCATACGTCATTTTTCCGTAGCACGGCAGAGTTAGAAACATCGGAGTTACCTGTGTCAGGTTTGGCGATCCCCTTTTCGTGCTGCACCAACATGTCAATTATCGTCCTGTCGTTTCGCGGAAGACTGGTAGCATATTTCGCCCGCGACCCCCAAAATCACTCCCGCCCCCCTCCGCCCGCGGCGCCCGAAATCCACGTCACCGGCACCCGAAAATGACGTCACGTCATCGGCTCCTCGACGAACGGCCGGGAATCACTCCCGAAAACACTTCCGAAAACAGGAGGCGCGAAGGATGGACGAGTTTCCGAACACGGCGCGGAGATGAGGAAGCTGAGATCGGCTCCAGCGATTGACGGCTCGGCGCACTGAGAGTGGAGCTAGACGTCCGTACGTACTCGCGTATGCCCCTCTACTCGCGCCAGTTCTCGGAGAGTGACGTCATCCGGGTTTTTGAGTTTTTGGAGGCTGCCTTTTCGCATTTGAATGGATCGTTTTCTATCGTGGTTCGATGTATCGTTTGGTTCAAAGCAATAGAACATAACCTAGTCCCTTGATAAAAGTTGGCGATAGGAGCTGCGTTTCAAAATACCATAGGAGTTCTTATAGCCAACTGAAGAAGGCGAAAGAAAATCATATAGCTGGCTGTAGAAAGTGGAAAAAATCTTACGGCCGGGCTACACGAAGCGATGAAAAATTATACAGCCGGGCTATAGTTCCTATCGCCGGGCTTTACACTTTATCGCCTGGCAGTTGCTTTTTCGCCATCGGCTATAAAAGGCTATAAGAAATTGTGCAGAAATTCGTGTGCTTTGTAAATCCTGAAGTTTGTACGGAATCACCTTAATATTTACAAAACGCACATTGTATTTTCCTTTACTACATATTTTTTTTCATCAATTAAAATGAGATTCATTCATACAGGGTGTGCAAACATTTCAAAGTCATGAGTTAAAAAAACGCTGACTGCACGAGATTAAATATTAGAGCCTAACACAAAGCGCAGCGGCGGTGCACTGGCGCCTACAAACCTAACAGAGATACTTCACGCATTGCGCAATGCGTGAAGTATCCCCGTTAGGTTTGTAGGCGCCAATGCGCGTTTGGCGCTGGCTGCCCGCCCGCCGCGCCGCGCCGCAGCGTACCACGGCGCTTGATGCAACTATTTCACACCAGAGGTATTGCACAGCATCATACGAAATTGAAGGAGCTTCAACATATTAGGAATGGCAGGCATCCTTCAAAAGTACGGAGCTTTCCTCGCAAAATAAAACAAGATGCTATGGCCCAAAAAGAGAGCGGTAGTACAAAAACTCACTAAGTCTTAGCATCCGTAATTAGTGGCATTTAGTTTATACACTTTATCGCCGGGCTGTTGCATAATCGTCATCGGCTATAAAAGGCTATAGGAAATTGTGTTGCCGGCTATAGAAGCTATTGGAAATCTTACAGCCGGCTGTGGGTCTATGGAATTTTGGATCACAGATTCTACTGCCAATTTTTACCAGGGTCGAGCGAAAATGTTCGGATATTTGGCAGAGAAGCTGAATATGAGACATTTCGCAGAAATATCACTACTTTTGGCCAATTAGTACTCATACGAATCTAAAATCTCTCACAAAAAACCCGTTCCGTCAGATTACTTGATTGACTTTCGAGGCTATGTTTGAAACTATGTTTTGAACCATTCGATATCGATACAATCTCACCCGTTTCATGTACATATCGAAAATGATCTATAGAGATCAAAACCTCGGCCCACCAAAGTTTCGGATCCGAAACAGTGGCGTGGCGTGCCTTGTGATATATCGATTGATCGGTCATTTAAACCAATGGAAAAGTATCGATAAACAGGGCGTTCGCAGAGAACACCTTAATAATCGATTATTTACCACAGATTCAAATTGGGAAATATCGATAGATCGCTGAGCACGCCACGCCACTGATTCGAGATAAATATTATTCTGATGTATTACACTAGAAAAAAGAAACCACATTGGATCTAGGGTCCAGGGTCCACACTCTTGAAAACATTGACAAGAAAAAGGACTCTTGATTCAATCAGATCTAAGCTTAAATCAAGATTGGGCGGACTTCCTTTTGATTAAAGCTTAAATCTGACTGAATCAAGAGTCCTTTTTCTTGTCGATGTTTTTAAGAGTCTGGACTCCAGATACAATGTGGTTTATTTCCAGTGTACTGTTTAAAGCAAAAACGCCGCAAGGAGCTGTCCTTATTCAATTCTGAGTGTTGCCAATCAAAAGGCACTCATGATGAAACGGATTTACGCCTCTTTACAAGAAATCGATTCAATTCTGAGTGTTAACAATCAAAAGGCACTCATGATCTTCACTTTCACTCTGCGATGGGAAAGGCGGGCGAGAAATTCGTAGTGAAACTCTGCTAATACTATGCCCTGCTACGGAAAAACGCCGTATGAACCTCCAGGCGTTGCCAGATTTCAAATAATTCTTGATAATCCTATGAATATTTTTCTTCCAATTTCTTTGATAATATTGTTCACAATTTCACCGCAAGTTCCTGAAGATTTCAATGGAAAATATTCATATCTTTCCACAAAAATAAACATTTCACTGAAGGAAATTTGGCAACTCTCGAATGTTCATACGACGTTCTTCCCCAGGAACGCAGAATACCATTGGAACACTTCAAGTGATTTTGACACTCGACTTAATTGAATTAGCACTCAGGTACAAGAGCCACCAATCCCGCGCGTGCCGGAGCCGAAATCTCGATCGATTCCAAGTGCAAGGCGACTAATTATTACTGCGCCTCTCATTACATCTCAAAATAGGCGAGAACGAGCGAGGAAGAGCTGATACTCCTTGGCCACTCTAAAAATTGCGCGGTTTTTTAGGGACTACAAGAGAAAACTTGACGCTTCTTAACGTAAGGGTGTATCTCAATTGAATCAGTGAGTTCGAAAACACACCAATTTGGAAGACAAATTGTTCAGGTAACACCTAAAACTACGCAGCGGGCGAAGAAGTTAATTTAAGAAAAACCTTTTTGGTGCCAAAGGACAAGTACTTAGAGACTTTGTAAAGCACCAAGTTGAAATCGATACACCATGTTTGATGACAGAGAATTAAGCGTTTAAGAATTTCCGAGTTGGTGTGTTTTCGTTCTCACTGACTTTCAGATACCGATTTTTCATTGCCTGCCAAGAAAAATTTATATTTTTCGACCTGAATAACGCTTGAATATTTATATAACTTATTGGTACGAGGTATACTGAACCGAAAAAAAGAAAACCGCAAAATCGGATGGTCACTTGTTTCCCTTGAAATGGCCAAAAATTGGTATTTCCAATTAAATACTTAATCGATTCTTCCCCTTTCCCGTCGCCGTTTCGAGCACTTCCGATTGCAATTTCGAAGTTTCCTTTTGCGTGCAGATGCTTCTGTCCATAAGTATTACTAAACCGTGAAAAAGTGAAAATCGAAAGAAACCCGAGTTGATGTGTTTCCGAACTCACTGATTCATATGGGAAACAGGGCTTACATGGAAAGTGAGAAACGTTCTTACACCAAAGGAGCGACGAATAATGGTGAGATACAAACCAAATTGAAGTCAATTTTCTTAAATTTAGTTGAAATGGTTGAGCCTCTTGTAACTGGCGTACTGAAAAAGGAACTACACTGAGACTCCGTCGCAAACTTCCTGTCATACTTTATTTCCCTGGTAAAAATTGGCAGTAGAATCTGTGTTCCAAAATACCGTAGACCTACAGCCGGGCAGGCGGGCAGCCAGCGCGAAACACGCATTGGCGCCTACAAACCTAACGGGGATACTTCACGCGTTGCGCAATGTGTGAAATATCCCTGTTAGGTTTGTAGGCGCCAGTGCGTCGCCGCTCCGCTTTGTGTTAGGCTCTAATATTTAGACTGGCGGAGTCAGCGTTATTCAACTCATGATTTTGAAATGTTTTCACATCCTGTATGGATTATTTTCATTTTAATTGATGAAAAAAATATGAATTAAAGGAAAATATAATGTGTGTTTTGTAAATATTAAGGTGGTTCCGTACCAAACTTAATAATTTCCAAAGCACACGAATTTTTACACAATTTCTTATAGCCTTTGATAATCGATGGCGAAAAAGCAACAGCCAGGCGATAAAGTGTAAAGCCCGGCGGTAGGAACTATAGCCCGGCTGCATAATTTTTTATCGCTTCGTATAGCCCGGCCGTATGATTTCCTCCGCATTCTACAGCCAACTATATGATTTTCTATCGCCTTCTTCAGTCGGCTATAAGAACTCCTATGGTATTTTGAAACGCAGCTCCTATTGCCAATTTTTACCAGGGAGGAATGCATTTTCCGAGTCTCTCCATTTTTTTTCTGCGTTAATTTCACCTCAAACTGTACCAAAATCAACACAAAATTTGTGTTGGTTTATGTTTCACTTCCTATATTAACCAAAAGTAACACAAGAACACAAATCGACGGCGTAAGTCCGCAATCACATATCTCGTTTGCGTTTGCGGTGTCTGAAAATCTCCGCCTCTATGTTATTTTTTTAAAGGAGAACACATTGACAGCATTCCTTAAAGTTTATGCAGAATTTTCTTTGCATGGAGCAGAAAAATCACGGCAGTTTAAAAGAATTGCCGTTGAGTACTTTTATGTTTAAAAATCTCCGATTGCAACGTTGGTATTCACAATTGGTGGATCCAGAAAATTGGCAACATTTATTTTGTGTTTTACTTCCCATACTAACGAAACTTTCGTGTTAAAATTTCTCTCTGTGTGCCTCAAATAAATGGAATCAATAGGAGCTATGAGGAACACACATATATATGTCTTCTTTGTCTATCTCTCTGTGTATAAATTTTTACAATCAGCCTGCCCGGGTAAATATCCAAATTTTGAAGACCCTGCCAAGTTTTGCATGTTGGCAAAAAATATGTCTGCAATTTTCAACACTTTGAAATAAAAAAACTACGAGAGATTACCGCAGTTCTGAAATTTGACTACCGGCCCATAATTTTCAACAACATTTTTCCTCTTCAAACTTTTACAGGGACTGTTTGATGAAAATTAAAGTAATTTTGGGATGGATTTTCACTCAGAGCTGTATATTCTGGACTTTATCATTGATGGATCGAACATTTTACAGAGCATATTTGCCTACATTGTAATTGGACGGTTTGCTGTTTAAAATTAGAAATGAATTTAATAATTCATTTTAAAATCGAAAAATTGTACGTATTGTTTCCATAGCGATACGGACTCTGTCATGCATGTATTATTATGGGTCTCGTCCTTTTTAGCGTCGCTCTGAAGATAGCCGGAAGCCGAAAAGCTTGAGCTTCATATTTATAAAATAGAATAAAAGTGAATACCTACCACCTCGGCTGTTTATTAAACTCATCATACAGTAATAGAGAGTTTGGTGAAATCGTTTCAGTTTCAGGCTATGGAGATTTTCTACGTTAGCTGAGGTTCGAGGAGGTCTTTTAATGGATGTTGCGACAGTGTAAAAGTAATGAGTTTTAATAAATCGTACTTCGTATATTCTTCAATTAGATAGATTGTACGTACCTTTTTGCTTGGATGACTCGATTTTGAAAATTCTGGAAACTACGTGTACGTATGAGTTGTGTAATACAGCAATGGTCTCTCGTTTCACCATTTCGTGACTTGCGTGACTTTTCAAGAGCTGGGTCAATGACGCACTTGCAAATCTACATGTTTTGCACACGAAATCAGAGACGATGTCATTTGAGATCCTTTTTTTCAAAGGATCGTTTTTCGTGATGTAAAATTTAATTTTAAATCGAAAAAAGGACACTATTTTTCGCGGTCTTTCTTCAGTCGAAAGTTGATTATTGGAAGTATTCCAGCTGTCTACTCGTATATATGAATCAAAATTGAGACATTGAGGATCAAAGCCTGTAACTTCTCCTTCTTTCGAAAATGAAGCTATATTGTATAATTCTGCCGTGCCAAGGAAAAATGCCGTATGAGCCTTCGGACGTTGCCAAGTTTCCTCCGATACAAACCGAAATTACTGGAGAAATCGGAAGTATTATTTTCCAGAATTTTCAGAAAATTGTGTTCGCAATTAGATCTAAAATATCTGAAAATTTCAAAGAGAAATATGCGTAACTTTCCTAAAAAATACATGTTTTATCCGGGGAAATTTGGCAACTCTCGAATTTTCATACGGCGTTTTTTCTTAGCACGCTTACGGCAAAGTTGCTCTGCAGGTTAAGAGAGGGTGTATCTTTGGATTGTCCGCTACATCATCTGAGGGGCTTGGAGGATAGGGCGCATAAGTGCAGTTATTGAAGAAATGAAGATATCAATGGTTTCAGGTAAAACTAATTTTAATGCATATTCTGTGAAAAATTCGCTCCCAAATTCCAATTTTTAAGCATCAAAAAGTAAGTTTATACTTTCTTTCCGCCGTAAGGATCCATGTAATTTTGAAACTTCAAACATGTGTTTTTCTAAACGGCAAAAACTACACTTATGCGCCTCTTCTTCTAAGCCCTTCACGCTCTCAGCAGTCATAGCACCGTTAGCTTACTTTCATTTAAAGTCTGTCCGTAAATTCCCCTTCTTTTTCACGAGATGCAACTCTACACACACTATAAGAAGAACCGAACATTGATCTCATGCGAGCTTACTATACAAACAGACAACTGTACAAAACTGTCTTGTTGTAGTGCTTATTTTTCCTTGTTTATTTATTCAGTTTCTTATTTCTGAATAGAAACATGCTTGTTCTGTATTTTATTATCATGAAATGCATTAAAAAATCATGAATGCTTTTCATCCTACAAAGCGTGACTTAATACGGAGATAATGTTGTCCATTCAAGCACACGAGTGAATCACTAGAAAATCCAGTTGTGAAATATAATTGCGTTAAAAAAATTCATTTCTTTTTTTAAGGCATAATCTTATGAAAAACGCATAAAAAAGCTACTTCTAAATCAGAACAAAAATGAAGGGCAGCCAAAACGCCGCAGGTTTGCAAAATTCGAAAATTTTCTTGATGAGCCTTCATAGGATTAGACCTGTAAAGAACATAGTTTTTATCTAAAAATCACGCAAAACATTCATCAATGGGTATAAGAAATGCCAATTTTCCCCTCATAACTTGAATTTGAAACTTTTTGATGAGTTCACCGGCTTAATACGCTACATTTTGTGAAGAAAACAAGTTCCACGGTTCATAAGTTCATGCCTTGTGATGAAGTTTAAAGTCTTAAGTTTAAAGTTTTTTATACAAGTTTTAGTTCATTTTATAATAAAAACAGAAATACAATAATATAGGAAATGAGGCTAAAAATTAGCAGTTCATTTCTCGAGTTTCGAACATTATACCCACTGAGCGAAGCAATTTTGATTCGCTTCCAACTCAACGAGATCGAAAGTTTGACATCCGCCCCAGCATGACGTTGCCAATTTTCAATTAGTCCAAACTAATAGTGCCTCATGTGCTTTGTATGTTTCTAGACAGGCAAAGAAATTGAGCGAGATTTCACGCATCAAATAGACTAATTTCCTCTTATCGAAACAAAATTACCGTGCGCAGGATATCTTATGGCCTACTTTACTCAGTGAAGGCACTGAAGGCTCAGAGGAAACAAATGCGTACATATAACTCTCGAATCCGTCAACTTCTTAAGCCGATAAGATTCAACTGTCCTTCATCTTTAACAATAAATCAGAAAACATCATTTTTGTTTTCACATTTTCTAGAAGGCCTAATATATTTCGTGCAGGGGACAAATTTCCAGATTATTTTTTCCTTCAAATTTAAAGTTTGGTACATTTCTTTAACTGAAGATTATCTAGACTTTTAAAGTGGGGAAACTGGAGGCTGTCATTAATTTCCTTCGCCCTACACCGTATCAACCGACGGTGACCTCCTGACCATTTTCTTTTCAATTAATCTTGCACGACGTGCAGCCGGAATCGTGGGTCATAAGGTCAATGTCCTTTCAACTTTGGCACTTTGACCCTGTGACCCCGGTGACTAGTTTTAAGTCTCAGTGCAGAGGTTTTCCACCTTTTTGTTTCGTTTCAGAGGAAAATGGAGATGTTGCATGTGTGAGGAATTTGCGATTTGACTGTTGATTCTTGTGTAAAAGTTCGCAAGAAACACGATGGTGCCACTGCTTTTCTCTGAAATCAACTCCCAAGCTCAAAAAAGCTCTCAAGTTGAAGCCATAATGGAGGGGATATCCCACGCCATCCTGAGAGTCCACCTCTACATCAAGACAAACTCTCCATGCAAAGATAGGGAGCAAATACATTAGCAGGGTTGCCGTGTTTTCAGTTTTGGAGTCCCCAAATAAAGTGTCAACCCTGTCAATGTATTTGCTCCCTATCTTTGCATGGAGAGTTTGTTCTTGAGTGTAGAGGTGGACTCTCAGGATAGCGTGGGATATCCCCTCCATTTTGGCCTCAACTTGAGAGCTTTTTTTGAGCTTGTGAGTTGATTTCAGAGAAAACCAGTGGCACCATCGTGTTTCTCGCGAACTTTTAAGCAAGAATCAAAAGTCAAATCGCAAATTCCTCACACATGCAACATCTCCATTTATCTAATCAGTGTCTGTCTCCGGCCCACTGTGCGCTGTTCAGCTGTGTACCATCGTTGTGGGATTTCTGGAAAAATAAAAATATCTCACAGTAGCTTACAAACTACGCCAAAGAACTCGGCATCCGAGCCGTCAAGAAAAACAGACTCGAAAAGCAATCGATCGTATATTTAGCCACGCATGAAATTCACAATCGGATCCTGTAGCAAAAATAGAACGCTAAATTCGGCGCGTATTGCTCCGGAAGGCCCTCCCGACAGACCGAGGGGGCGGAGGGGGGTTTTGGTGGGGGCCCACCCCCCATACCCCGCTTTGAAACTGCAAGTTGGGAAAAAAACAACAGAAAAGCAGTCAATTGCACGCCCGCTGGTAAATCCGCCACCTTTTTCAGCGCCCCCAAGTTCAGTGCTCAGTGACCGTGATGTTGGACGCCGAGAATGTGGGTGAGTGCAGCCTGTTTCGATAGTTTCGATGGATCGAAGTGCGATTTTTTTGCCGCGGGGATACGGGGGGGTTTCGATGTATCGGGTCGGGGCCGGGTGCATGTGTCAAGTGCACTATTTTTGGCGACAGCGCGGCGCGACACTGTGACAACCGTTGAGGTGGTAGGGGGAACTATGTTGTCGTACATAGTGGGAATATGTCGTCCGACTGCACACAAGAGAACAAGTTTCGTTTTAGATTGGCTCGGCGACTCCCATGCGTTTTACCCGAAAAATTACACCCATAAGGAAAGTTTCCGGATACCTTCTCATCCTAGTTTTCAAAGAAATTTCACCTACATCCACAAAAAGGAAACAATACCTTGATCTATTTTAAACCGTTTTTCACAAATCCGCTTGAACGTTATTATGCCCAACGGAACAACGTGCAAATGAATCAAATCAAGGGAGCCATACGCATAGGATGTGTGTGTCTCGGATTTCTTTTGGATTATATTTTTCGTGCATATTTCTTTTTAGCAAAAATACGCCCGTTTTGAAAAAGGAGAATTAGAATATCACTGAAAGGACTTTTAGAAAATCTACCCTTTTTAGCTTTACACATTAATTTTGAAGTTGCTTGTCATCAGAAAGTCTGGAGTCTTCTTGTTTTCCTTCCACGTTTTTAGATGAGAAGTTAGTAGGTGATTTTTTAGGATTTTTTATTCGGTCTATTGTCTTAGTGAAAATTATTCTCAGCCTTAAAATGAAAGAACATGGACAAATTTTATTAAGGAGAAACACCATGGAAACAGCGAAATCGACGGGTGGATGATTCTTTTTTAGATCGAATAAATTGATAAAAATGAACGTAGGAAATTTCCAACAATTTGTGATGAGACACTGTACGAACGAGGTACGGCCGTAAGCACTCCCGTTCATGTCTTCTCTTCAAAATTGTAGTAAAAATGATTTACTCAAGTGAAGTTTGAAGAATTCCGAATGATTAAGGTTTATTACACAATAAATGTAAATACAGAAATACAAATGACCTATTTGTGATTGACACTTATGAAACAGGTACGACTAAGCATCGCCGTGCTGATGTGCTTCTCTTTTGCAATAAATTGTAAAGTGAAAACTATGAAATTCAAGATGAGAATGTTTGCGTAAAGTTTACAGTTTCTCGAAAATAGAAATAATTATTTGATAATGGGTTTTTCCCGACAATAAAGTTGCAAATCTCACAAAATACAAGTGTACCTCAAATCAATCCATGTGAGATTACGGTTCCATTTGATCAGTGTTAAGGGTACGTGTTGATACCTCGGTGACGAGACTCTGTTTTCAAACTTCCCGTTACTTGAATCGTTTTTTCATGTAAAATGTGTTGGAGAGAAAAATATGATTTCGATTGATAGAATCAAAATTTGTACTTAAAATTATATACTTTCAAAACATACACCGAGTAAAAAAGAATAATAAAATTATGGCACAAACAAAAAATTGGAAAAGTACGTTGGTAGGATACAGTCAAAAGGAAGGAGTAACGTGTTTTCAGGTACTAATCCTGGATGTAACCGAAGTTTTTTTTTTCCGTGGAAAGAAAACATACATCTCAACACTTCCAACTACACTGAATCGCACAAGAAAGAACCAAGTCATATTTTAGGAGTAGTTTTATGCCCGACTAGCCGCACAATCCTCCTGTTAACAATTCAAAGTTGAAAGAAAATATTTTGAACATGAAAACTAACAATAAACGTAATCTTTGACATTGATTTTAGTGGAGGAAGAAAACTTTAAACCTCTTTTGCTCAGTTTGATTTCGATGTGACTTAGTCCTTTCTGATAAACGTCCAATTGGACTTTCGGGATAGCGAATCCATTGAATAACGGCCCAATAGTTTAGTTGCACGCATGAGATGCGGGCAAGTGAGCAGGCTTCCTGAAGGGAAATGTTCTCGAAATTCACGATTAGAACTTCAAAAAAGTCTGAAAATCGGTGGCAAGTCATTTTTCCTAAAACATTTTTTCCTACTGAAATTTTTCCTGATACTTTTTTCCTACTCGTTTTTGTCCCATCACAGTTAGTCCTACGAGTGAGATGTCCTACTGGCTTTTTTCCTAGGGGCATTTGTCCTAAATTCAATTTTAAAAGTAGGGGATCGAGAAAGTAAAAAAACAACATAGGTACCTCACAAGTTAAAGTTGTGGCCGCATGCCCGTAAGTAGTGGAGCTTCATCCTCCTACTTACATTGAGGGTATAGAAGGCTCAGCTTGTGATGTCTCCTGTTCACGCGCTTACATTCGGCTCGCTGAGAAAACTTTACTCTTTCTGGAAAATTTCCCTCTACTCTACTCATGTTTACGTTTCAATTATTATTGGATTATTAGGACGAGCACCCTTAGGAAAAAAGCCAGTGGGACATCTCACTCGTAGGACTTACTGTAATGGGACAAAAAACGAGTAGGAAAAAAGTATTAGGAAAACCTGATGTAGGAAAAATGACCTAGCACCTGAAAATCTCTTCTTAGTACGCGCCATCTTTGTAGTTTTTAACATGCCCTTTGCGAATTTCCCACGTCTTACAGTGGATTGAGTCGATAGGAGAGGTCAGACAAAATTTGGAAACCTTTAAACACTTATAACTCTGTTTATACAAAACTTTGAGGTTCTAAAAGTGGTTCCATTGATTTTTTCGTGAAAATTTCATCTGAGAACACCCCTTAAAATTTAAAATTTGACGAAATAAACATCAAAATTTGAACTTTGGTCAAACATTTCATTTCTGACCTCTCCAATGGACTCGATCCACTGTGCGTCTGAGAGCAGTTTTTCAAGTCGCAGTTTTCGCAGTCTGCTCTACGAAACTTTCAAGGAAAAATATGCATGAATGTCGTCAAAAATACATGTTATACCAAGGGAAGTTTGGCAACTCTCGAATGTTTCTTACGGCGTTCTTCTTTAGCGCCGCAGTCCTCTAGTACAGGCAAATCTGTCCGCAGGCGACTAAGAAAAACTACACTTAAACACGTGAAATCTAAAAAAAAAGTGTTAAAAACCACGAAAACTGCGTATTTAAGCAAGGATTATGGACTTTCTTGATACGTCTGATATAATTTTACCTGTAGAAAGTAGGAAAGTTTTACCTGCGTATACGTGCCTGTATCTCTTGCGTGCAACAAACTGATATACCGATTGAACTGCATTTGCAATTCGGAACTATAAAGTCTGGCTCTTATGGAAAAACACTTAGGCGCATGGGTAACTAATGGCACATACGTTGTTTTTAAACCGGGCTAAAATCTATAGGCCCAAATTGCAAAATGGAGTCCGATTATGGTCACTCAAGACGCTCTGGAAACTAAAGTATAGAATACAAAGAAAAGAAACCCTATGGTCACTAGACCAAAGCAACACAAACAGCAGCTCATGCAGGGGTCCTGTGTAGTTTGGCTCTGCGGTCCGCTAGAACTTCTACCCGTCCCTGGGGTCGTGGACATCAGCATACTTTCATCCATCATTCTTGTGTGATATCCCGGATCGTGAATTCCGTAGTGCGGCCCGATGTATGTGGGGTCGAAAGGGTTTATCGGATCCGGGTTCGAGTGTCCTGCTGTGTCCGTGTATGTTGTATCCGGGGCCGTGTATGTTGTATCTGGGCCGTGCATGTTGTATCCGAGGCCATGCATGTTATATCCGAGGTCATGCCCGAATCTGAGGCCATGCATGTTGTGTCCGATGTGGCCGGTGTCTGTGCAGCCGGTGTCTCCGCTGTCACCCATGTCCGTAACTTCTGAGTTCCTGGGGGTCACCGATCTTAACTTTCGGGGCGCTTAACTTATCTTAACTTTTCTTAACTTAACGATTGGAGGCGAGACCACGAGCCACAGCTGAAACAAACAGATCGCGATCAGTGAATGGAGATGTTGCATGTGTGAGGAATTTGCTATTTGACTGTTGATTCTTGTGTAAAAGTTCGCGAGAAACACGATAATGCCACTGGTTTTCTCTGAAATCAACTCCCAAGCTCAAAAAAAGCTCTCAAGTTGAGGCCGAAATGGAGGGGATACCCCACGCTATCCTGAGAGTCCACCTCTACACCAAGACAAACTCTCCATGCAAAGATAGGGAGCAAATACATTGACAGGGCTGCCACTTAAGTTGGGGACTCCAAAACTGAAAACACGGCAACCCTGATATTGTACTTGCTCCCCCGAAAGTTAAGTTCCGTAAACCTATCTCTGTGTAGACAAAACCTTCCATTCATAAGAAATGAACGAAAAAATTATGAAAGAACAAACATAAATGTGGATCAATGATTTTAACTTCCGCCGCCGCGCCGCGCCGCGCAGACCGAACCGTGTTTGGCACAATGCGTGAAGTATTCCGACAGTCTTGTAGGCGCTATGCGTTTCCGCCGACCGATGCTGAACGCACTGTGTTGGACGCAACGCGTGAAGTATTCACGCGGTCTTGTAGGCGCTATGCGTTTCACGCTGACCGCACGGTGTTTGGCGCAATGCGTGAAGTATTCTTGCATTCTAGTAGGCGCTATCCGTTTCACGCTGACCGCAATGACCGCACTGTGTTTGATGCAATGCGTGAAGTATTCGTGCAGTCTTGAAGGAATGTAGACGCTAATATGTGTTACATGCCGATCGCCGCGCCGAGGGCTTCTCCTTTTCATCTCAAGTCCTCGTTATCATTTCTCTCTAAGTCGCGCCGTTCCTGGCCAAATTGCGTGTTTGGTCTCTCTCTTAACTCGACTTATTGAAGGTGCTGTCTCTTGTATCACTAAGAGACGACAAAATTAGAAATTACTATACTCTCAGGAAATGACAGATTTTGTCGCCTTTTCTCGTTTGTAATTTGGTTTTTATAAATCCGATTTTTTTTACACCTACACTTTAAGAAATTGCAAATTTTTGCCGCCCCTTAGATTTGCCGCCATGGGCCGCGGCTCATGTGGCCGTCCCTTTAATCCGGCCCTGAAAATAACCCTTGCCTTCGATTACAATTTCAAGAGAAAATGCCGGATGATAATCTTGAAGAAATTTAATGAAGAACGAGCGGTGAATACCGACGTCGCAATCGGAAGAACGCATTTGACCAGTCTCTCCATTGTTTTCTGCGCTAAACTCACCGCAAACTGTACCAAAATCAACACAAAATGTGTACCAATGTGTGTTTTAACCATAAGTAATACAAGAACACAACATTTTTTATCGGCGTAGCACAAATCTATAATGCACACTGGAAAAAAAGCACATTGGATCCAGAGTCCAGACTCTTAAAAACATCGACAAGAAACAATACTCTAGATTCAATCAGATTTAAGCTTAAATCAAAGGAAATCCGCTCAAATTAAGAGGCTTGGTTCTTGATTTAAGCTTAAATCTGATTGAATCAAGAGTTCTTTTTCTTGTCAATGTTTTCGAGAGTCCGGACTCTAGATCTAATGTGTTTTTTTTCCAGTGCACAGTTTATTTTGTTTCAATTCTCTTGCACATTAACTTAGCAAAACCAAGTCCAATTTCGAAAAGTTAAATCACTGCATATCATATGGAAATTTTTTGACTCGGGAAGGTACAGGTAATTTAAATTTTGAATTTTTTTTCTTTTTATTTATTTATTTTTTTTGAATCCGCGGAGTTTGTTAGTCAGTATTTTCACCCGAGTCTTCTATTGGAAACACTGGACCTCAGAAAACCGGCCGATTTCTCCCCTAGGTTTACGGAGGGCTCCGAAATCCCCTGATACAGATTCATTTTGGTCAATTTCCCGTTCATCATCAAAGCTCCAAGAGCAAAAATAACCAAGACAAATCTGGCACGAGCTATACGAAACCACTAGATCAGGTATCCATTACGCCAGCCCGCGCTTTGCAGCAAAAGTAGCGATGCCATGGCGTGGCAATTTCGTTTGAGACCTCAGACGTGGGAAATGATTTTGAACACACGATGTAGAGATTGACTCTTCTATAAAAACACAGTTCATCAGATAGGGCTGAAACGCGTGGACTTACTATTTAAAATGCCTAAATGTAAGAAGGAAGCTTTTGCAGAGATGAGATTTCTATAATGAACTTAAAAAAGTCCATTCCTCTTTGCTCAACTTGCTTTTGAAAGGAAATATAAGCGGATCCGGGGGGCGTAGGGGGTGAACTTTCCCCTCGTTCGCCCGAAAAAAAGGAGGAAGAAAAATTGAACAAAGAAAGAAGGAAGGAACAGATGAAAGAAGAGGGGTACGCTTAGATTTGGTAATTATTCATGACGAAATTCACATAAACTGCCTATAAGATGCTTTAAAATCCGAACTGTTTCTGGAGAGAACCAGTGGCGTGGTGTGACTTGCGATATATCGATTGATCTGCCATTTACAACCTATGGAAAAGGATCGAAAAACAGGGTGTTCGCAGGTCGCGCACCTTAATAATCGATTCTTTACCATAAGTTTAAATGGCATAACAATCGATACATCGCAATTCACGCCACACCACTGGAGGGAACCCCCCGGGGACGCTCCCTGTGTTTGAAATTTTTGGATCCGCATATGCAAGTCGTATGCCGGTAGTGGTTCTCAAAATTTTGAAAAATTCCTAAACTTGGAGTTAAATCTTTAAGTAATTTGATAATCGCATTTTTTGTGCAAATAATTGCAGCCCTAATTGAAGCTCACTTTTTTTTCGTTCATATCAACGTCTTCATTTCAGGTTGTTTCCTTATTTCCCTTTGAAACATAAGAAAACCTACTACCTACTAAGGAAATAAAGCAAATGTATATTCGCCGCCAAGTATTTCCTTTTGTGGGATAGAAATTTTCTAAAAGACTCGATAATTTTGATTCTGAATTTCGTTCGAAATTGAATCAAGTGCATTTAAAAATTTAGGGAGAAAACATTCAAAATTTTCCTTGGTGGTATATGAAAACTTGGCAACATTCGAATATTCATACGATGTTCTTTCTATGTCCGGCAGATTAACTTAAATAAAGTTACACTATTTTCTCCTAGTTTTATATTAAATTCATACCTACTTTTTAAAGCAGAAGTTAAGAACAGAGGAAACAATCTTAACGATTCGTTTCGAATCGGTGCAGAACTAAAAAAGTGCAATGTTTGAAAATGACATATATTTGTATTCAGAAAAAAACATGGCATAATCTGTAAAAAGTTATACTGTTCCTCTTAATTTAAAAAAAAAATTCAAATAGATGTTACGAAAAACGCGTGATTAGCGTGAAAAAAGCTTCATACAAAGTTAATAAGGTATTGAAATATGCTATTTTATAGGATTTGGAGCGGAAAACTTGAATAAGGGAAAAAACGTAGCCAAATACTTGAACGCAATTAACGTGGGAAGAGAGGAATACCAATCACTTGAAAAATATAAAACAGCAGTACACTCGAGAATATTTTAAGTATATTTCTATTACCAGTTTTTAGCGAGGTATTGTACATAAAAACTTGTATATGACTTTGTTCACTTCAATTCAATCAAAAGCAAGGAATCGATACAAATAAATTATATAATACAACTATTTACAATTTACAGGAAAAAAGATTATCGTTTTCCCCAGCCCCAACCACCGTATCCACCATTTTCCTCCATATCCACCATGTCCCCGTATCCGCCATGTCCACCACCGTATCCGCCATGTCCCCCGTATCCACCATGGTGTCCGTGTCCGCCATAATGTCCACCATGTCCACCGTAATGTCCATGTCCGCCGTAGTGTCCGTGACCACCGTAATGTCCGTGACCACCGTAGTGTCCGTGTTCGTAGCTTCCGGATTCTTCGGAACTATCGCTCCGGACGATAGCCACGAGGGCTATCACGAAAACGGTCAAGATCCATAGCTGGAAGAATAAAGACAAGATTCAATGAAATGCCAACGCGATAAATATTACCTGCGTATTGCCGATACTGTGAATCATTTGGACTGCATTTTGCGATTTGGAACTATAAATTCTGGCTCATCTGGAAAAACACTTATGTGCATAGAGAAAATAATGGCACATACGTTGTTTTTAAACCGGGCTAGAATTTATAGTTCCAAATTGCAAAATGCAGTCCATTTGATGTTAAACTTAACATTTCAAAATTTCGCATCCATCAGACAGAAAACTTAACGAACAAATGACTTTAAAAGAACAGAGTAGCAATGAACGTTGAGAAAGGATCACCTTGGACATACTTAAGCTAATAGAAACACTGCCGTTCTAAGGAAAAACGCCGTATAGCCTCTCAGACGTTTGCCAAATTTCATCCAGTAAAAACCGAATTTTCTGAGAAAATGGTGGTTATTATTGAGTTTTCCCGAAACTTTCACACAATTATTGTACGCATTTAATCTAAAATATCTGCAAGTTTTTTCAAGGGAAAGTATGCATAACTTTCCTACAAAAATGAAGGTTTTATTCGGGGGAAATTTGTCAACTCTCGAATGTTCATATGGCGCTCCTTCCTCAGGCACCGGCAGGACAAGAGACGATGGGAAAGATGGGATGTTGCTCGTAAAACCTGCACAAGAATTAATGCAAAAAGGCGCGATTCTTTCGTCGGCAAAATGAAAAAAATGGGATTTTGCATTAAATCAAAAGGACCTTCAACCGCCATGCTATACTAACTCATGAACCGTGGGCAGAATAACAAAGAGCGTTGTGAATACGGCTCATGATTTAAATAACGTCGAGATCGATCTCGTCCTCGGCGTTACGCTGACGTCACTGGCGCTTTATAATTCCCAATTTCATTCTTGCGGCCCCTCAATTAACGAGCATACATCTTCGTTTTCACCCGTCTCTAGTTCCTTTTAGCTGATAGTAAGTTCATTCCAAAACCTTGCTAAAAGCTTTAAATTCTTTCCT
>NC_092801.1:16987730-17026660 GCF_918797505.1 Bemisia tabaci | reverse complement strand
ATAATAGTTTTACTTTTCTAAAAATCATTATAGTTGCTAACACAAGGATAAAAATAAATAAATATATTGTAATGTAATGTAAATGTAGTAAATGTAAATGTTTTTCTCATTTAGTTCCTTTGGGTACTCCCCTATCTTAATTTCTTTCATAGTATTAATCGAGACTGTGAGAAGGCTAATCCGGCCCTGGTCACTGAGAATTCGATTAATGTCTAATATAATTTCAGGACATTTATTAATAGTTCTTCTTATGGAAAACTTGGTGGGTTTTATATGTGTTCTGGTTCAGCTACTTTTTTTCCAGTGTAGGTATATGTTCGTTTAATTGCAGTTTTCGCGGTGAATCGGCAGTGGTGGCGTTGGGTTTTAACCGGACTTTACAGAACCCGAATCGATAGGCCTCCGGGGCGCTCGGTTTCTCGTCCGGGGGCCGCGGCCAGCGCAGGGCCCGCGAAGGGGCAATGCGGGGGGGGGGGGGGGGGGTGCTGTACCTCCGAGTGCGCGAAATGACACGACCTTTCGACTCGGCTGCGACCCGCCGCGCGCGCGTTCACGGCGAAAGTTCACGGGTCCGCGCACCAAGCCGTAAGTAGCGCCCATTGTTGCCGCGTCGCGACGGAACGACGACGTGACGTCAAAGCGGGCCACTGGACGAAAGCTGACGTAGGAAAATAATCGTCCGCGTGCACTGAAATAAAATATTGTTGCATTTACTAAGAATAGGGTAAAATTACCAAGAATTCAAGGTTCTATTTGATCCCAGTTTTTTCTTGGTAAAAATTACCAATTATGGAATCGGTAATTTTACCGAGAAATCTTGGTAAAATTGCCTACTGAAACTTTCTCAGTAATTTTTACTGGACCTTGGTAAAAACGCCATATTTTTTATCGACTGTGGCAGAATTACCGAGATAAAATGGCAAAGTTACCGGGAATTGATTACCAATAAAATGGTAATACAATATTGTCCGACAATACCACTATAACTTGCCGTAAAATTAATTTTGAGTTAATCGTGGATAAACTGCAGAAAATAAGTACAGTAGAGTCTCGATTATCCGCGCCTCGGTTATCCGCGATTCGGATTATCTGCGGTCTGTGGAGCGGACTTTTTTTTTAACTTATTCTATTTCTTTTGAAAACGACCGGGACCGAACGGAGAAATTCGGGGTCATTCCTCTCCTCTTCGGAAAAACCATTTTTCCATTTGATGAATTCTTCAAAAAATAAAGTTTAATTTGTTTAGCAGGGAACGTTTATTGATTCTTAGTTAATAATTATATTCTTTTCTAATGCATGGTAAGTGTCTTTACTGATTCCTTTAAAATACAGTCTTTCCGATGACTTTGTCCGGTCGTCTTGCGTAGATTCGGATTATCCGCGATTTTCGATTATCCGCGTTATCTCCGTCCAGTTCGCGCATAATCGAGACTCTACTGTAGTTCATTTTCTTCGATTATCCGCGCCTCGGTTATCCGCGATTCGGATTATCCGCGGTTTGTGGAAAAAAGGTTCAAATCCATGACTCAATCTTCCATCAAGAAATTCTTCAAGAAATAAAGTTTAATTTGTTTAACAGGTAACGTTAATTGATTCTTAGTTAATAATTATATTCTTTTCTAATGCATGGTAAGTGTCTTTACTGATTCCTTCAAAATACAGTCTTTCCGATGACTTTTTCCGGCCGTCTTGCGTAGATTCGGATTATCCGCGATTTTCGATTATCCGCGGTATCTCCGGTCCCAATTATCGCGGATAATCGAGACTCTACTGTAAGTCATCTATAATCGGCGGGCAATGTTTTGGAAATTTTGAAGGCAATTTAAAGAAGATGAATGCATATTCTACGAAAAAAAAATATGTAACTGTTACTGAATTTTTCCAAATTCAGCGCGTAGGTCTGTGGACTCAATAGGCCCGTTGCAAGGTGCAGGGATTTGCGAATTGCTGCCTGATTCTCATGGCAAATTTTACGAAAAGCGCTGGCGCTGTTATAAAATTTTAAAATCACCTCCCAAACTCAAAAAAGCTGTTTTAGGAACCGACCCATGCAAAGCGGTAATTTTCACGCGGGAACGGATCCGGTACACTCGTGACGTCACAGTACATGACAAACCTGGTTTCCTCATCAAGCGGCTGCCAATTCCCTATAGAGAAATACATTGTAAACGGTAAAGAAACCAGGTTTTCCATGTGCTGTGACGTCACGAAAATACCGGATCCGTTCCCGCTTAAAAGTGACCGTGTTGAAATTCCGAATTTTGACGTTTTTAAGTTGATTTTTTGTGGGTTTCCAGTGTAAAAAAAAACTCTGATAAAATTCATGTGACATCAAGAGCCTTCATTCTTTCGATACAAGCAATAAATTGTCCAACAGGCCATTAATAGATTCGCTTAATTATACGTCTTGTGTTGTATTTACAGAGTTGTGACGTTTAGAATTGATAATCTCATTATTCATGGCAACATTTCGTTGAAGTTGCATTGTTGCCGTGCAGAGTTGAATTATCCTTCGTTTGCCAGGCTCCGCAAATTGACTTCCCATCGAGTCTGGTATAATTATAGAACCCAAACACTCTATTCTCTGCAGTCACAACAAGCCGTAATTCAATACTGTCTTTTAAGCCAGGAATCATGTCGAATGGTCCATCCGAAGGTGGTGATTTTTTCATCCCTTCCACCGCACGACCTAGATCATCAGGTTTACATCGCAACTTGAACAGAATTCCAGTTGAATCACGCTTCCTTTTCACAAAAATATCGTAATTTGAAGAGGAACCCGTGTATTTCTGTATTTGGTACGACGCGAAGTCCGCTGCGTCTAGTGGATAGAACAAAACCGGTTGCATGAACTCCTCGCCCTCGGGACCATCTTCCGAAATAGATTCTGCACCGATATAACCACATTTTTGAGCGTAGCAACGTTTTCGCCCAAATTTTCCATCGCCAAAACATACCTCCTCTCATCATGCTCTGAGTAGCCGTACCGGTCCTTCAAATACGAGCTTTTGTAGAGGTAGTCCATCAACCTTACTTTCACCTCGAAATTCGGAACGGATAAGGTACGCAACTCGTGCGATATTTTCGCGGAGAAAAAACCATTATCCGCAAACAACCGTAAGACCAAATCGCAGTCCGCTCTAGACTCGGGGTAGAGCGATATTTTCAGCTGCAGCAAGTCCTTTTGGACCCATTGGTCACTCCTCACCAAGATATGGCACTCGTCCAACACGCATTGCTCAAACCTGGGCCCACACTTTTTATGTGTGAGTAGTGGTATCACCGCATCAACTCCATCGAATGGAATAGACGATTGTTTTGACTGCAAGTATGTGACGATTGAGTAAGTATTGTACATTCTTATTTTCGGGTTTCTGATGAATATATCGTTTTCTGAAGTGTCGTGATGCCGGTACCCACCGTGGTACATTTTCAAAATTTTCACTTCATCTGGTGGAAGCTCAAATAGATCCCCTAAAATATCCAGGTCGGCTTCAAGGAAGCCATAGCTTGAATACAGTGAATCGAATATCGTTTCGTAGTGTAATTTTAGAGCACCCTCTAGCTCGATTCCCAGGATACCTGTCAGAAACAATAAATACGTGTTTCTTTGTTTTGTTACCATGGTAACCAATCTCTCGATGAACTCCATAATTTCATCGGAATCGCTCTCCGTGATGTGTGGATCCAAGTAAGATTTGGAAATGGGATAATCGTAATTGTCGATTAAGACAACAGCTTTGGTGCTGTGATGCTGACTGAGAAAATCCACAAGTGTTGCTGGAAAATTGGATAAATCTGTTTTAGTCCACAGGAAAGTCTTTCGAAAATAGTTTCCGCTTCTTTTTCAGCTTCCAATCTGGAATATTCGAACTGTTGATCACGTAGTTAAATTTATCAACAAGGGGCTTGATACAATTGACCTCGAAGGATTTTAAGAACTCATCAAAGTTGGCGGTATTGTTCACCGACCTCAGATCAAGATGAATCACAGGACGCAATGCAAAATGCCGCCAGAACAATGTCTTGTCGGAGAAAATTTTCTGGTTCTGGAACATGGGAAGTTTTTGTGTATGTCTTGGGTTGATGGCATTGTTATTTTCGTCCAACTCGAGCTCCAGAAAGGCCTTAAGCGTGTTCAAATTCGTTGATTTGGAGAAACCTTTCGGCCCAGAAACGGCAAGATGGCGTGGTAGCGTTAAAAGGTCATGGATGAACCAGGTCTTGTCAATGTAGGATGGGAGGGTTGAGACTATGTAGAATTCCGTAGTGTTTATGGTGAAATCCTCAGCCACGTATTTCTGGGGAAACATCAGAGGAAGGTTAATTGACATGAATTGGGGGGGGGAGGGTGAATAAGAGAGGAGCGAAAATTGACGACATGGGCTGTAAATTCTTTATAAACCAATTTTTGGTAGATTAAGACGGGAGCGGTGTGGTGCAAAAACGATTTCCCCATAAAGATGTTAAATTTATAAGAGCTAAAATGCTAAATTCTAAAGAAAACTCATGCAAATTTTTTTCTAATGTTGTGACGCCAAAGATTACATTTCGTTATAAAGCCGAGAACATATTACAGAACATACTTAAAAATCTGGCGCCATTAAATTAGGAGCATTGTAAATGAATACTACGAGTTCATGGAGAGAATGTCGGTGGAAAAAATCGCCTTAGAGTTGCGTATTTTTTTATTTTTTTTTTTAATCTGGTGACTTGAATGCTTTTCAGAGGTATTATTGGTTTAATAAAATGTCTAAGAACTTGAAAAGGTGAAAACGTAAAATATATGGTGCGATGAATTTATCGCATCAAAACATGGAATCTGCGCGTTCTGATCAATGTCAATGGTGGTAAAAGCTGCTGAACATGAAAATTTTCATTCATACTATACATTTTACAACTACTATTTCTGACTCGCACATGAGAGCAGTGAGCACCGCTCTGCTGTGTGAAACTGATAGCACAAGTTTCTGAAAAATGAGCTACAAATAGTAAAATCTTGTAAGCAGAATGTAGTCCATTTATCCCTTTCTCTATTGTAAGAAATAATTATATCAGGCTATCTTCAATGTGGCATCTGAATCGATAATTGACTCAAGATAAAATAATTTCTCTTCTGTCTAAACGACGGAGAACTGAAGTCAACCATGACTTACTTATGCCCGTATTAAAGATTTTCTGAATCAAATATGCGTTCAAGTTTCAATGTGTGTTACTTTTGTCAGCCAGAATAGGGATTGCAGGACGATACAGTAAAACTGCAAACTTGAGTATCTCAGTTGCGGAGTTTCAAAATATCCGCCCTGGTAAAAATTGGCAATAGGAGCTGGTTTTCAAAATACCATAGGAGTTCTAATAGCCGACTGAAGAAGGCGATAGAAAATCATATAGCTGGCGGTAGAAAGTGGAAAAAATCATACGGCCGGCTACACGAAGCGATAAAAAATTATACAGCCGGGCTATAGTTCCTATCGCCGGGCTTTACACTTTATCGCCTGGCTGTTGCTTTTTCGCCATCGGCTTTAAAAGGCTATAAGAAAATTGATGTAGAAATTCGTGTGCTTTGTAAATCCTTAAGTTTGTATGGAATCACCTTAATATTTACAAAACGCACATTATTTTCCTTTACTCTATTTTTTCATCAATTAAAATGAGAATAATCCATACAGAGTGTGCAAACATTTCAAAGTCATGAGTTGAAAAACGCTGACTCCACGAGATTAAATATTAGAGCCTAACACAAAGCGGAGCGGCGGCGCACTGGCGCCTACAAACCTAACAGGGATACTTCACGCATTGCGCAATGCGTGAAGTATCCCTTTTAGGTTTGTAGGCGCCAATGCGCGTTTCGCGCTGGCCGCCTGCCCGCCGCGCCGCGCCGCAGCGTACCACGGCGCTTGAAGCAACTATTTCACACCAGAGGTATTGCACAGTATCATACGAAATTGAAGGCGCTCCAACATATTAGAATGGCAGGCATCCTTCAAAAGTACGGAGCTTTCCTCGCAAAATAAATCAAGATACTACGGCCCAAAAAGAGAGCGGTAGTCCAAAAACTCACTAAGTCCTAGCATCCGTAATTAGTAACGTTTAGCATACACTTTATCGCCTGGCTGTTGCTTAGTCGCCATCGGCTATAAAAGGCTATAAGAAATTGTGTTGCCGGCTGTAGAAGCTATTGGAAATCTTTCAGCCGGCTGTAGGTCTATGGTATTTTGGAACACAGATTCTACTGCCAATTTTTACCAGGGCGCCCTACCTATTTTATTTTCTAAAGGAAGACAAACCAACATCATAGCTTGAAATTTTTTCGGAATGTTCTTCACGTTGAAAAGAAAAATTGCGAGTGTATTCATGATTTGACGTCTCATAACTTTTCGCGTAGAAAACTAAATATGACAGGAAGCCTGCAACACCGCAAACGAGATACTCATTTCTGCAGTTTTCCCGTTGCACATGCAGTTCTCTGAGAAATTAGTTGAACTGAAAATTGTCAACCTGCAGGCAACTAAATCATCACGGAAGAGAGAGTTTTTGCCTAAGTGCTAAAACTGAAGGCGCATTACACTCCGAGGCATCTATACTCCGGCTTTCTTCTTTTTATTCAACATCGACGAGTTGACCTTGACCCTCAACCTGATACCGCTATCGACACGCGATATATTCTTCAGCGGCGGCCAAAGCTCACAAGTAGAATTCCCATTGAAAACGGTGTAGTTGTAGAATCCGTACACCTCATTCTTCGCACTCGCGACCAGTCGCAAATCGACCGTGTCCTTCAAATCAGGGAACTGCTTGAATATATTCGAAAGCGGGCCAGCCCTAGCCCGATCCAGATGCTGAAGACCCCCTGGTCCGGTTTTCATGTCAAACATTATGCCCGTCAGATCGCGCCTCCGTCGCGCGAACACAGCAAACCTCGATGATGGTGACGGACTGGTGTATTGCTCTATGCGGAAAGTTGCGAATTCCGAGCAATTCAAAAGGGGGTAAAATAAGACCACCAGCATGAAAGTCTCGTCCCTGGGTACCAAATTGCGAAACAGTGCCTGAACCGACCGCACTAGAGTATGCAAAGACGTCGTGTTAGAACTCAACTGCTCCAATGACGCCACATAGTTCATTTCGTCCTCCAAAGTGAAACCATAACGCGTCATCAGGTAATTGCTGTGGTAGAACTCGTCCATAGCGATGGTCTGGACCTCAAAATTCGGGGGTATGATAGTGTAAGAAAAACCTCGCTTTTCTTCAACTGTAAAGTAACCTAATTCCAAAAGTAGCTGGAACATGAAGTGACCGCTTTTTGGATTTACAGGATTAAGTAGGGATTTTTTTAGCTCCATCAGTTCCGCCCTCCTCAAAGGACCTTTCACTGTGATTTTGCAGCGTCTCAGCATGCACTCTTCCAAATGGGGCCCCCACTTTTCAGCCTTCAGTAGTGGCTGTAGCTTTTTGATGTGACCCCCAGACCAAACCTTGTCCATCGTTCTCCCACGCAGTGCATGAAGGACGGACAGAGTATTGTAAATCTTCATACTTGACGATACAGGCGGTCGCACCGCTGCCGTGTCCTTTATATTTTCATACACATTGTATCCACGATAATACAACCTTAAGACTTCCATCTCGGTCGGTGGGATCGCGAACCTTTTCTCTAACTCATCGATGTCTCTTTCGAGAAAGCCGTAGGCTGAGTACAATTCCTTCGACTCAAAAATCGTCAGATAGTGGACGTTTGGGATCGGTGCCCCACCGAAATAATCGTACTCCAGTTTGAGGCCCAAACAACCGGTCAGCACAGCGCGAGTTGTGTCGTGGTTGTTTTTGACCATTTCGGCGACGAATGTGCCGAGAAATTGCATAATAGCCTCCGTGTCTTTTTCTAGTACACTCGCGTCTAGAAGTGCAGACACGAAGGAGAAGTCATACTCGTCTATGAGGAGTATCGGTTTCGTACCATGGTGCTGGAACAAGAGGCCAGCTAGGTCTGCACCGAATTCTTGAAGCTCCTCTTTGGTCCAATTATAGCCTTTCACGAATCTCGACCGTTCGGTTTTACTGATCGGCCTGACATCGGTACTGTTCAGTAGATAACCAAATTTCACCACCAGCGGGTCTATACAGTTTTTAACGAAACTTTTTAAAAAATGGTCGAAGCTTTTCGCAGACACCGAGCTTTGGTCGATATGGATGACAGGGTATTTTGCGAAGTGCTGCCAGAAAAATTTCTCATCCGTGAAGACTTTTTTGTCTTTGAAAGCTTGTACTTTTTTTGAAAGTTTTGGATCCTTTGCTTTATAGCATGCGTCTAATTCATGCTCGAAGAAGTACTTCAGCATATTCAGGTTCGTTGTTTTTGAGAAACCTCGGGGGCCTGTGATAACGGAATATCGCGGTAGGTCAAACACATCTCGTATAAACCAGGTTTTATCAATGTAGGCTGAAGATTTGACGATTTTGTCAAAGTCTTCCTTCTCAATCTTTATATCCTCCGCAGCAGGGATGGATTCCGGTGGTATCGTGGAATATAGGGTGTCAAGTGCAGGGATTGTAAAATTACCGATGGCTCTTTTGGTCGTCTGTTCCTGAGAAACCGCATAAAACGCATAACTTTAGGTTTAAATGAACGATTCATTTGATACAGATAAAATGAGATAAATGTTTTCTCGATTCAAACGAGCTGATCATTTAAATAGGTTATAGGACATTTTGTCAATGATTTTTTGTCCGCGCACAAGTTTTTCTTAGCAGTTTACGTCCACGCGTTTTTTTCGGCAGGGGAGTTTTGGTCCACTCACCAATTGAGACCCAAAGTTAATTGGTCCACTTGTAAATACAAACGACGATTGCTCACGACGTTTTCGGTTGAAAATGTATAATGTCATGGAAGAATGAGGGTTTGCTTGTTTTTTGGTTTTTTTTGGGTTTTTTTTTTTTTTTGGTTCAACGGAGAAAAATATATGATTGAGAATTTTGGTAAAAATGAGGGAGCGGCAATTCCATGAGGGAATTTTCACTAAAACTCTCTACACCTCTTTGGTTCGACAGGACTTAATTATCTATCAAGAAAATCCCATCTTGTTATACCTGAACCGGATGAACCTTTTGATTTACCTCAGCTGAAGGTCCTTAGATTTTTCCTGTGTACAATAACTTCGCCACGGCGCGGCGCTGGCGTGCCGTGGCGCTTTGAGGTACTATTTCGCCACGGAAGTTGCGCACAGTATAATACGAGACTGAAGGCATCCTAACGTATCATAATTGGACCGCGTTTAACAGAAAGGAACCAAGCCACATCAGCTATTGCCAAATTTAATTCCGCAATTTAATTTTTCACATGAAAACGGTTGTGCGGAATTTCGTGTGAATTTCAGTGAATTTTCTCCGTAATACGAAGCAAATTCCTTAAAATTTTCAAAAGAATCCGCACAAACGTTCTCTTGTAAAAAATGAATTTGCCTCGTTAAATTTGGCAATAGCTGATGTGGCTTGGTTCCTTTCTGTTAAACGCAGTCCAATTGATGGCATCTTTCAAAAGCACGAAGTTCCCTCGCAAATTAAATCGAGTGACGACGACAAATGAGAGCGGTAGTCGAAAAACTTACTAAGTCCTAGTATCTGTTGTCAATAACGTTCAGCATGCTTTTTGAACATCTTCAGAGGATAAAATGACTTCATTGAAGCAGTAATATGCTCAAATTTACCGCCGAGAAGATTTTTTTAGGAATCAATAAAGAAAATAATGCTTCTTTAAAGAAGAAAAGATGCTCTTATAAAAACCAAAGTCACTTACATCAAGCAGAACCCCGCTTTCATTCAGCTATTTTATTCTTGATTCAAAATACAATCTTCTTGACGGCATACTCAACAATTTTTCCGCCTAAATCGAGTCATTATTTTCTCTGATGAAATTCAAAAATTATGCTAAATGTTATTAAATACGGATGCTAGGACTTGGTGAGTTTTTGGAGTATCACTCTCTTTTTGTGCCGTAGTATCTTGATTTAGTTTGCGAGGAAAGCTCCGTACTCTTAAATGGTGCCTGTCATTCTTAATAAGTTGGAGCGCCTTCAATTTCGTATGATACTGTACAACACCTCTGTTGCGAAATAGTTGCTTGAAGCGCCGTGGCACGCCGGGCGGCGGCGCGGCGGGCGAGGGCGACCAGCGCGACACGCGCATTGGCGCCTACAAACCTAACAGGGATACTTCACGCGTTGCGCAATGCGTGAAGTATCCCTGTTAGGTTTGTAGGCGCCAATGCGCGTGTGGCGCTGGCAGCACACCGCTCCGCTCCGTCTTTAGCTCTAATTTTTAAACTCGCGGAGTCCGCGTTTTTCAACTCATGATTTTGAAATGTTTGCACACTCTAAATTAATTATTCTTATTTAAATTGATGGGGGAAAAAGTGCGCGTTTCGCGCTGCTAACACGCCGCTCCGCTCTGTATTAGGTTCTAATATTTACACTCGCGGAGTAAGCGTTTTTCAACTCAAGATGTTGAAATGTTACACGCTCTGCATGGTTTATTCTCATTTCAATTGATGGGGGAGGGGATATGTATTAAAGGAAAATAAAATGTGTATTTAGTGAATATTAAGGTGGCTCCGTGTCAACTTTAGTGATTTTCATAGCACTTTAATTTTTTTCTTTTATATTTTGTACTTTTTTGTGCTGCAGCGTGGTGTACGCGCAATCAAACGCTGAAAATTGGACGTATTTGATTCTAAGAGATCGATGTACAATTTGGTTGACCAAAGATTGCGTGCTTCTTTATGTATTTTCTCTCTAAATCATTTATGAATACCTCCTTTCTACACAGCTACTACTTATTGAGATTAATATGGATGCCATCGCTTGGAAAAGGTTATACAAATATCTGCCAAGTCTTAGAAACGAAGTAATTCTTTCTTTCTCTCTTTTCAAAAAAAAAAGAAAAAAAGTTATAAGGTATATTTCATATCGAAATTTTTAAGGATAGAAACAAAACCAAATATTCACCAATGACAACTAAACAAGATGAATCAAAGGAAGAAAAAGAAAGTAACATTTCATTTAAAAGATGAGTTACCACAACAACACCTCCTTCTCTCTCAATTTTCTCATTTCTAAATTGTCAATATAATTTTACATACGTACTAAAATATAACGCTTGGACCAAGTCACTGTTGCCAATTTTACGCGCGGACGTAAACTACTGGACATAACAGGTGCGCGGACAAAAATCGTTGACGGAATGTCCTGAAACCTTTAAATAACAAATTTGGATCATTGACATCAGATTGACGGATTATTTGAGGGGCTTGGAGGACAAGGGCCATAAGGGCAGTTTTTGCTTCTTCGAGAAAGAACCAGGGAGAGAAGATTTAAAAGTAAAATTGGCAGGGTCTTACGTGCAATGAGTAAATGATGTTGTGACATCAAGACGGAAGTGACTCTTACCTGTAACAAAAGAAAATTGTATGACATTAGATTATGAATGTTTTGCGTAAATTCATTTCTATTTTTTCATTAATAAATCATAAATAAATAATCAATAATCATTAAGCATGATCATCATCAATTGCAAGAATCATCTAGACGTATTTTATCAGCATGGCGCGAATAAAAGAAGATTTTATGAGGGGCGTGGAGGAAAAGGCGCATAAGTGCAGTTCTTGCTTTTTCGAGAAATACGTGTTTGAAGTTTCCGATCCCGAATCCTTGCGGCGGAAAGAAAGTTCAAACTGACTTTTTTATGCTTAAAAATTTGAATTTGGGGGCGAATTTTTCACAGAATATGCATAAAGACTAGTTTTACTTGAAATCATTTATACCTCAATTTTTTCAAAAACTGCACTTATGCGCCTTGTCCTCCAACTCCTTCATTTTAACTTTAACTATCCATGTTTCTAAATTAACAATTTATATTTATTAAGAAATGTCAGAAATGTATTCAGGAGCTAAGTTTTAGATTAGGTAAAGATGTAAGTGAACTTTCGTGTGATCCCCTAAAAACTCTCAAATAACTCGACTGGGCAAAAAGACCTACACAAAATAAATATCGGTGAGTTAGCGTCTTAGCGTTATCAAAGTTGGAGAAAAATTGTGTAGAATTGTGTGGATTTAACGGGAATAAGCCTAACTAATGAAACGTTGCCCAATTTTTTCTGATGTCTCTGAAGAAACCTCCTGTGTAAAAAGACCCTATATGGATGTGTTCCTATTGCTATTTTCTATGCGAGCAAAAAAGAATAGAAACTATATAGATTGGAGCTAGAAGATTCTACTCACCGATTTATAAATTCCGAATGAACAAACTAGGCAAAGAATGTTAGAGATTAAATGTCGAGAATTCATTTCGGGTGAGCTCGACAAAATTTAACCAAAAATGAGTGGTATTTTGTTCGTCCAAAAACTGTTTCCTGTTACGGATTTGGAGTTTTGCGTCACTGTTTCACAGGCAATGAGAGCGGAGAAGGTAGAAGTAAGGTTAGAAATAATATGATCAAATTTACACTTTGTCGTTACGTTCTTTGAGCGCGTTGCGACTGCTCCGTAATAATCTTGCAAACCGTTGCCAGATTGTGCGAAAAATAAACGAATTAAAATAGTCCACATCCCTCCGCATAAAGTACATCCGATTAACATATGAATGTTACTCGCCCCTCTGACTAGTAACGTCGAAAATAATACTGCGATGCTAAGGAAAAACGCCGTATGAACCTTCAATAATTGCCAAATTTCCCCGAATAAAACATATATTGTTGAAGAAAGTTCTGCACTTTTTTCCTTGGAATTTTCAGATTTTTTAGATAAAAGTGTGAACGAAATTCTCTGAAAAATTGGAGGAAAAATATTCAGAATTTTCCCAGAAAATTGGTTTTTCATTCAAAGAGATATGGCAGCGTCTGAATGCTCATACGGCGTTTTTCCTTAGCACGGCAGAATACGTCTTAGATGTAAGACTAACTTTACTGGTAGTGGCAGCCGCAGTTGTTTTATCCATTTCGAGGACTGTATGCGTTTAATCTAACCACGTGGGTTTATGTGTGTACTTAGCTGATAAAAAATCACTGTCCGAAAATTGAGGAAGAGAGGCTTTTGATATTCAGAACGGGGGATCAATGGCTTACCTCGTCAAGTATCAAGGCGTAAGTCTATATTGTAGCACTGTAAGGCAAAAAAAGAGCCGGACGAAAAAAGAATGACATCAACGGCATGGCATGTTTTGAGATATATCGATTGATCTGCCATTTAAACCTCTGGAAAAGGATCAATACTGCCATGGTAAGGTAAACCCCGTATGAAATGTAATGCGTTGACAAATTTCCTTTGATAAAACACGAATTTCCTGCTAAACATATGAATATTTTCAGATAATTTTTCAGATAATTTTGCTCGTAATTTCAACTAAAGTTCCTGAAAATTTCAAGGGAAAATATTCATAAATTTCCTCGATGATAAACGTTTTATCGAAGGAAATTTGGCGACTCTGGAATGTTCATACGGCGTTCTTCGTTAGCATGGCAGAATAGGCAGGATGTTCGCACCGAACACCTTAATAATCAATTAGTTGCCATAGCTTCAACTACGGTGATATCGATAATCGATCATTCATGACTCGTCACTGAATGGCATCGATGATGAGGTAATATTCAATTCCAGTCTTATCAACAAATGATCTCTAGGCCATCGAAGTCACATGATGTATACGTCAGTTTTATTTGAAATCAGTGAATGCGTCACGACGTGTTAGACGGAGGCGTGTCCGGGAAAGTCACAAAAAAGTAAAAACTCTTGTCAAATTTATGTCAAATTTTACTTTACCATCAAAATTCACGTACTTTACGTTAAAACGAATTTCATTACAACGACTGGATTCAAATATACGAGCTCCGCGGACATGTATTGCGTACACACACATACATTTCAAACAATGATCATGAGATCACAAAATTTCCAGAAGTTTGAATTGATTCTAAAAAAAAAAAAAAAATTGTAAACCTGGTAGGCAAATCGTTTGGGTGGAATTGTCAGTCATGTTAAGCTAGATAGGCGGAGATAATTTAGGTTTTTGCCAAAAATATTTGAGGGAAATGAAGCTAGCAGCAGGGATTAACACGTACATTCCATACAAGGGGGAACCCCCCCCCCCCTCCCCCGCTCGGTCCAGGGAAAACATTGTTATCACTATGTCGTTGTTATACAAATGTGGGTCCATAATGCATAGGTACCAAATTTGAGTGCTGATGCTTTTTTAACAATCTTTATCCGCCTATGAGCTTGCCCGGTGTATTGATTTCCTCAATGATTTGAAAAAAACCGCAATTAATCGGTCAAGGTGTTAAAATGTTGGCAATTTGACGTCAAATTCGAAATCAGCGACTCAACGAACCAAGGCAACTGAATTTCCTGATCTTTCAGCCATTGACCGACTTATTTCTTCCTATTTTTGAGTTATGGACTATAGTGCGCCGCACCGTGGTGAACGCGCAATGTTTGAAGTATTCCTCCTGTCTAGTAGGCGCTAATATGCGTCCTACGTCGACCGCACTGTGTTTTACGCAATGCTTGAAGTATTCTTGCAGTCTTGTAGGCGCTAATACGTGTGTTACGCCGACCGTATTAAGTTTGGCGCGATAATTCAAACTCGCAGAGTGGAACATTTCTCAACTTTCGGTTGTTTCTGCGGATGCACTGTGGCCAAAGTCCCATCTTAGAGCAAAAATTAAAAAATAAAAAACCTGTTACTAATTTATTTAAAAAGATCTGAGGGCGCTCTCTCATTTTGAATCCTCGCAGTACGAGTACATACATACCGAGTGTTTCAAAAGTCTCCCTTCCCCTATAACTTTTGAACCGTTCGAGACCGAAAAATTACGAAACTTTGGGAATGTATTTATCGGAAAAGAGACCATCTTCGGAGGGGGGGGGTGGTGGTGGTGGCAAATTTTTGGCTTCTCTCGAAAGGGGGAGGCAACTAGTTTTTCTTTTGAAATGGTGACCCTTATCTTGTGATACCTCATTGGAATGACCACTGAAAACTAAGAATTTTGGCGCAAACCGCAGATCGACATCTTCGTTTTCGTCCAATTTACAGGTGAGAGGTCAAAGACCTATTTTCAAGAAATTCTGACTCCGGTTAAAATTGATTGAAGAATATAAAATGCGCATCTCGTTCAAAATCCATGTATAAGTCGGTAAGTCAGTGTTGTAAGACAGAAAAGAGAGACAGAGAAGAAAAAGTATGACATCATCGAGGTAACATTCAATTCCAGTTTTATCAAGTAATGATATTTTGGTCATTAAAATCATAAGATGTATACGTCAGTTTGATTTGTAGTCAATGAAAGTCATGCTGCTGGTGACCGAAAAAATGTATTATTTTATTGTAAAATAGTAAAAATTCTTCTTAAATGTAATCGATATTTTACGTTTTCGGTTCCTTATTTCTTCTAGATATTGCTATTTTCTTTTTTATTTTAAAATACATGTGAGAATACTTGATACTTTAAAAAAATCCATTATTCACAGATTGAAGCGCGAGGTGTAGTCGAAAGATGAAAGATCATCAAATAAGTGATTTCCTTTTAATTGAAATTTTAATTACTTTTGCGGATATTGTATTCTATTCACCGTCTGTGTTACGCTGATTTTTTTGGAAACCTATTATGGCGTCTCATTTAATACATAACCTGATAGGTATTTTATTTTGCGCATTTGGAGGTTATAACTCAGTAAGTTCAATCTTCTCACGCATGCCTACCCATCATGTATCTCTAAAAAATTTAATATGAAAGGATATTCTGTACAATTGGAAGAAAAAAATGACCCCTAAAACCTAAATTATTCTTCTTAATGTAAAGGACACTTCAGGCTGAAATATCTGGTGCAAAATCAGTTGTATACTGCCGTGTCAAGGAACCATGTCGCTGTATACGTATTTGAATGTCACCAAATTCCCTACGGTGCAATATTTAATTTTAAAAAAAGTTATGAATAATTACACCTGAAATTTTCAGGTATACTGGGTAAAATTACGAATAAAATTTTGCGAAAACTTACAGGAATTAAAATACGGGTTTTCCCGAAAAATTGTATTTTATGGTACGGAATTTGGCTACGTCGGAGTGATGATACGGCATTTCGTGTACAGTAAATTCAGGATTTCCCACTCTGAGTAAGGAGCACATGTTTTATGTTGTATACGCAGAGTCTATTATGAGGAGGTCTCAATTTTATCCTTAAACATTGGCGTAAATGTTTCGATGTTGGCTTTTACGTAAAGTGTATCTTATTCTTTGAATGGAGCAGAAGTGAAGGGCATGGAAGACAAGGCGCATTAGTGCAGTTTTTGAACAAATTGAGATATTCGTGAACTCAACTAAAACTAGTTTGAGAGTTTATTCTGTGAAAAATTCACGACTAAAATCCAACTTTAAGACATCAAAAAGTGAGTTTAAACTTCCTTTCCGCCACAAAGCGCCGTGTAATTTTGGAACTTAAAACACGTATTTCTCGAAATAGCAAAAACTGCAGTCATGCGCCTTGTGCCTCCAAGCACCTCATTTGTATTTTTCGATTCATGAGCTTCACGGAAAAATGAGGATTTGCCGCTCTTTGAGTTAGCACGGCAGTACACAGCCCGAAAAATTGTTATAAAATTGACCTTTTCCATACAATTTAGAAAACAGTCTCGCCAAATTACCTCTTATTTCAATGGAAATTCCGTGAACCTCCTCACAGAGAATGCGTAATTCGACACCTTCCGGCCGAAGTACCACAGGCATCATATGCGACGTTTAAAAATTTCGGCCGCCGTTTGATTTTTTTTACGAAAATTGCACTGAATTTTCTTGTGCTGCCGATAAAATATAGGACAATTTTCAAACAGATTCAACCAACAGTTTCTCTGTGAAAAAATCAAATGGAGGTGGGAAATTTGGAACAACGCATGGCGCTTGTGATACTTTGGCCGGAGTGACGAATTCCATGTTGACAAGTTTTCGGATGAATTTTCTTAAGTGAGTGCTGTAGGGACCGATTATTTCACTCAAGTGGAACCGAATTATCTGCCTCATCAAACTGTATTCGATTCCAGCGAACATTTCATCTACGTGGCGTGCTGCCAGCGTGAGAGGCTCACGGGCGCCTACAAACCTAAGTGGATACTTCGCGCATTGCACAATGCTTGAAGTATCCACTTAGGTTTGTAGGCGCCAATGCGCGTTTCGCGCTGACCGCCCGCCCACGACAAATAAATCGTATTTTTAAGGTATAAAACCATCTTTTTGCGGTTTCACAGGAGCGCACAACCAGCAAATCCCTGACCACGACTTCAAACGAGCAAACAGCTAGCAAAACCGTTGCCACGGTCCCACAGGAGCACACGACTGGCAAAACCACTGCTAACTCTACGAACGTCACACACGCTATGTACTTTGGTATTTCCGAAAACTTCTCTCCTCCGGTCGAAAGCACAATGATCGAACGCGAGGATTTCGAAAAAACAGTTCAATCATCATCTTACATCGATAAAACCTGGTTCATACGAAATGCGCTTGACCTACCAAAATATTCCGCCATCACAGGCCCTAGGGGTTTCTCAAAAACCACTAATCTGAACATGCTGAAATCCTTCTTCGAGCACGAACTAGACGCCACTCACAGCGCGAAGGATCCAAAACTCTCAAAAAAGCTCCAAACTTTCAAAAACAAAAAAATCTTCACCGACGAGAAATTTTTCTGGCAGCATTTTGCCAAATACCCCATCATCCACATCGATCAAAGCGAGGTCGTAAAGGCAAAAAACCTCGATAATTTTTTAAAAAGTTTCGTCGAGCATTGCATAGATCCGCTGGTGGTGAAATTTGGTTATCTACTGAACAGCACCGATGTTAGATCGATCAGTAAAACCGAACGGTCAAGATTCGTGAAAGGCTATAACTGGACCAAAGAGGAGCTTCAAGAATTCGGTGCAGACCTAGCTGGCCTCTTGTTCCAGCACCATGGTACGAAACCAATACTCCTGATAGACGAGTATGACTCCCCCTTCGTGTCCGCACTTCTAGACACGGGTGTCTCAGAAAAAAACACCGAGGCGATTTTGCAATTCCTAGGCTCATTCTTGGCCGAAATGATCAAACACAATCACGATACATTCCGCGCTATATTAACTGGTTGCGTGAATCTCAAGCTAGAACAAATTCCAAATCTTAGATACCTATCGATCTTTGAATCAAAGGAGTTGTATTCGGCGTACGGTTTCCAGGAAACCGATATCGACGAGTTGCAAAACCGGTTCGCCGTCGCTCCATCTGAGATGGACATTTTAAAGTTGTATTATCGAGGATACAACGTGTTTGAAAATTTGAAGGACACATTTGGGACGATTCGAGCGACTAACTCTCCGGATTCAAAGATTTACAATACTCAGTCAGTTCTTCATTCACTGCGTAGGAGAGCGGTGGAGCGATGTTGGAACAGCGGGGGTCTTATACAGAAGTTCCGACCGCTTCTTGGGGTTGAAATATACGGACCTTCTTTAGAAGAGTGCGTCCTAAGACGCTGCAAAATCACGGTAAAAGGCCCCATGAAGAAAGTCGAACTGATGCAGTTCAAAAAGTCTCTGATGGCCCCAAACAGTTCTGACGCCGGAGCGTTTCTGTTCCAGCTTTTGTTGGAAACCGGTTACTTTACCATAGAGGAGAAGAAAGGGGTTTCACACATTATCACCTCCCCGAATTTCGAGGTCCAGACGGTCTCTATGGACGAGTTTTACCGCAGCACATATCTGCATTCGCGCTACAATTACACACCAGAGGAGGAAGAGAACTATGTGTCTGCATTGGACCAGTTAAGCGCCAATGTGACGACATTCCATACCCTCGTACAGTCGGTTCAAACTCTGTTTCGGAATTTGATGCCCGGTGGTGAACTTTTTATGCAAGCGGTACTAGTATACCCACTGTTGCGCAGTAAAAAATTCGTGACGTTCCGCATAGAGAAGTACTCGAACCCAGAATCCAGATACGCTGTTTTTGCGCGACGGTGGCGCGATTCGGCGGGGATTTTCTTCGACATGAAGACAGGTCCCGAATACTTGAAGAGTCTCGACCGTGATATGAAAGGCGCACTCTTGGATATCTTCAAGGAGTTTCCAGACTTGAAGGATACGGCGGATGTCCGGCTGGTTGTGAGTGCGGAAAATGAGGTCTACGGTTTTTACAATTACTCCGTTTTCAAAGGGGATTCAACTTGTGAGCTTTGGCCACCGCTGAAAAATATCACGCGCGAGGACAGTGGCACTCGATCGAGTACCAATTCGCCGAGGGCCAATGCGTCAAGGGCCAAGTCGTCGAGAGCCAAGTCATCGAGGTCAAGAAAAAAGAAGAGAGCTCGAGGGTAGATAGCGGTAAATTGATGGGTCCCTTCGTTACAACAACAATGGAGATGTTGCATGTGTGAGGAGTTTGCGATTTGACTGTTAATTCTTGTGTAATAAAAGTTCTCGAGAAACACGATGGTGAAACTGGTTTTCTCTGAAATTAACTCTCAAGCTCAAAAAAAGCTCTTAAGTTGAGACCAAAATGGAGGGGATGTCCCACGCTATCCTGGGAGTCCACCTCCACACCAAGACAAACTCTCCATGCAAAGATAGGGAGCAAATACATTGACAGGGTTGCCGTGTTTTCAGTTTTGGAGTCCCCAAATAAAGTGGCAGCTCTGTCAATGTATATGCTCCCTATCTTTGCATGGAGAGTTTGTTTTGATGTAGAGATGGACTCTCAGGGTAGGGTGGGATATCCCCTCCATTTTGGCCTCAACTTGACAGCTTTTTTGAGCTTGGGAGTTGATTTCAGAAAAAACTAGTAGTACCATTGTGTTTCTCGCGAAATTTTACATATTAATCAACAGTCAAATCGCAAATTCCTCACACATGCAACATTTCCATTACTGAATTGCATTTTGCAACAAGGAACCAAGAACATTTTAATGTTGCTAGGAGTAAGCAACGTTTTTTGCAATCAAATCATTAAAATCATCTTAATATTAATTTACAGAGGTTTCGTCTTGAATTCATAGTTTATTGAGAGTAAAGGTAAAAATTGTTTAGCTGATCAGTTTATATTTGCAAAGTAGAAAAAGTTGCATAATCTGAGCGACAAAGGAACACTCTTGGTTCCTTTATGCAAATTGCAAACAAAATTTATTTGGATTCCATGGTAGCAGAGCCAATTTCCATACGTTTGAAATAATTTATGAATTTGTAAAAATGTCATTTGTGTAAAAATGTTCGCTTTTTGAAGGTAGTTTCAAGTAAATAAAAAAAATGTAAGTATATACTTTTTTTCATTCTTTTTATCAGCTAGCTTAGAGACCTTGATTATTTTACATTCATTATGAAATAAGTATTTGAAGAAATCAAGGCTTCTACGCTAGCTTGTACATTTAAAAATTAGGAAAATACTTTAGATTATTTGGACCGAGCCGAGTTCGAGTTCAACAGAAATACCTTGAATCGCATCAAGTTCTATCCAAAAAAATGAACTAAGCTAAATTTGGCAATAGCTGATGTGGCTTGGTTCCTTTCTGTTTAACGCGGTCCAAATATTCCTCCATAGAGCCTCATTGTTCGTAGAAAACTCTTATGGACTCTGAAATCAAAAACTCAATTTTCGGTTTCTGTAGACTGAGGCACATTATCGGGGGTATAGAATCTCCACGATCCTTCGATCCCAGGATTGCAGGCTCGTAGTGCAGCGAGCATGATGCCTACATTCATCAAGACAGATGAAAAGCCAAGATTTTCCTTCATTTCCACGCGATACCACATACCTACTCCCGAGTCCGAATAGTTGCACGCTTGATTTCCACTTTTAAGTTGCAAGCATAATCAACACTTATGAGCGTTAGTCAGTTATTTAAGACGGGCAAACAAACGTTACTTTCAATACTTTTCGTTGCACAAAACGCATGTTACGTGAAATATTGACGAGAAAACGTGCATCATAGTGCTTAAATTCGCACTTCAAAAGGTTTTTTGCCTGAGAATTTAACAAAGTGCTTCATTGGATTATTACCGACATAATCAGACATATTTTTGAATGGGCGCTGCCTCAATGGACCACTAGACAAGGTACGAATTTCAGCATTCTGATACATGTTTCTTAACCAAAATTTCACGTAGAACACGATGCGCACAACGAAAATTACCGAAATCATTACATTACGAAGATATTTAATGATGTTTAATGCGTGGATTCAAACCATCTGCTCATGAAAACTCGATGCTCTACGTGATTCACATCGCGCGCTAAACGTTATCATGACAGTCTTTGCGATATAAAAATCTGGCAACCTCTATCTTGCCACTTTGGCGCAGCTATAGCAAATTGCTTGTAGTTTGAACAACACATGGTGAGAAATGAAAATTGCTCGGTTGAGAAGCTTTCTGAAACCGTTTTAGTGCGCGATTTGATTCACGTAGAGCATTGAGTTTCTTGTGAGCGGGCAGTTCAAATTTCCTCGTAACCAATGGGTAATAAAAACGTTATAATATCTCCGTTAAAAGTTGGTTTCAGTAATTTTCGTTGTGTGAATTGCGTTTTACGTGAAATTCTGGTTAAGAAACATGTATCAGATTGCTTAAATTCGTATTTGTCTAGTGGTCCATTGGCAAGGAGATCTTTCTTTCGAGGTTCACGAGGGGAAAGAAGTTACGAATGACAATCGTTTTCAAGAAAAGTGTGTCCTTCAATGACCATTTCTATCAGGGGCGGACTGGTAGTCGAAAAGTTAGGAGGAGATCTAGATGTAAGGGCCCATCCTGTCGTTCGGGGGCCCCTCAAAGAAGGTCCGGGGGCCCTCCCCCGATAAATTTTGAAAATTTCACACATATTTTAACACGTAGGCATTATTGGAGTTGGATTCTACAGTACTTGAACTTCAAAATAACCCATTCTCAGGATTCATCGGGGGTCCCTTCATCCCAAATGCTTTTGGCGACCTTCCATGTCTCATAGAGATACATTTTCAAGGAATTCGGGGCCTTCTAGTGATAGACAAGGATAAGAAAATTACAACATTACAGGGAAAAAAACGATGACTCCAAAAAATTGGCCGTGGGGGCCCCTTCGGGACCTCCGCGGCAAATTGTTAGGGGGCGATCGCCTCCCCGCCCCCTAGCCAGTCCGCCCCTGCAGCACAGGAAAGCCGAAAAACAACGCGGGGACGCTACTTCAATATTTTGCTTCCATCGCCTTCCTAAGGCGCAAGGATACAACTATTTGAACTCTCCGGAACGCGTGAGGTATCACGCTTCAATTGAAGGCGTTTACGAATCTTATGTATTTACATGACGAGATTTTCCAAATTGTTTTGCATTATATTGTAGATTTGAGTTCCTTTATTATTTAGTTAAAATATTCCTGCTTCTTAATTTCTAATTATACTGGAAAAATTATCTTTTGCGAAATACAACCCTGGATTTAGCGCCCTTAAACTACGGCACTAAGGTCGAAACTACAGTAGTGGCACAGGAAAACCGAAAAACTAAGCGGGGACGCTACTTCAATATTAAGCTTCCATCGCCTTGCTAAGGCGCAGGGATACAACTATTTGAACTCTCCGGAACGCGTGAGGTATCACGCTTCAATTGAAGGCGTTTACGAATCTTATGTATTTACATGACGAGATTTTCCAAATTGTTTTGCATTATACTGTAGATTTGAGTTCCTTTATTATTTAGTTAAATTACTCCTGCTTCTTAATTTTTAATTATTCTGGTAAAATTTTCTTTTTGCGAAATACAATCCTGGTTTTTGCGCCTTTAAACTACGGCCTGAACGGTCGAAACTACAGTAGCGGCACAGGACAACCGAAAAACAACGCGGGGACGCTACTTCAATATTAAGCTTCCATCGCCTTGCTAAGGCGCATCGATACAACTATTTGAACTCTCCGGAACGCGTGAGGTATCACGCTTCAATTGAAGGCGTTTACGAATCTTCTGTACTTACATGACGAGATTTTCCACATTTTTTTGCATTTTATTGTGGATTTGAGTTCCTTTTATTATTTAGTTAAATTACTCGTACTACTTAATTTTTAATTTTTCTGCAATAACTATCCATTTGCGAAATACGACCAGGATTTAACGCCCTTAAACTACGGCCTTAACGGTCGAAACTACATAGGGCACAGGAACCGAAACAAGCGGAGCTCAAATAACCTGCAAGCGAGGATACAACATGAACTCGGACGCGTAGGTTACGCTCAATGGCTTTACGCTTATTTACATGACGAGATTTCCAAATTGTTTTGCATTATATAGTAGATTTGAGTTCCTTTTATTATTTAGTTAAAATATTCCTGCCTCTTAATTTAATTATTCTGCAAAAATTATCTTCTTGCTAAAAATAATCCTGGCTTTAGCGCCTTAAACTACGGCCTTAACGGTCGAAACTACAGTAGCGGCACAGGAAAACCGAAAAACAACACGGGGACGCTACTTCAATATTAAACATCCATCGCCTTGCTAAGGCGCAGGGATACAACTATATTGAACTCTCCGGAACGCGTGAGGTATCACGCTACAATTGAAGGCGTTTACGAATCTTCTGTACTTACATGACGAGATTTTCCGATTTTTCTTCATTATATTGTGGATTTGAGTTCCTTTATTATTTAGTTTAAATTACTCCTGCTTCTTAATTTTAATTATTCTGCAAAAATTATCTATTTGCGAAATACAACCCTGGCTTTAGCGCCCTTAAACTACGGCCTTAACGGTCGAAACTACAGTAGCGGCACAGGAAAACCGAAAAACAACGCGGGGACGCTACTTCAATGTTAAACATCCATCGCCTTGCTAAGGCGCAGGGATACAACTATTTGAACTCTCCGGAACGCGTGAGGTATCACGCTTCAATTGAAGGCGTTTACGAATCTTATGTATTTACATGACGAGACTTTCCAAATTCGTTTGCATATTATTGTCGATTTGAGTACCTTTTATTATTTAGTTAAATTATTCCTGCTTCTTAATTTTTAATTATTCTGCATAAATTATCTTTTAGCGAAATACAATCCTGGCTTTAGCGCCCTTAAACTACGGCCTTAACGGTCGAAACAACAGTAGCGGCACAGGAAAACCGAAAAACAACGCGGGGACGCTACTTCAATATTAAACATCCATCGCCTTGCTAAGGCGCAGGGATACAACTATTTGAACTCTCCGGAACGCGTGAGGTATCACGCTTCAATTGAAGGCGTTTTCGAATCTTATGTATTTACATGACGAGATTTTCCAAATTGTTTTGCATTATACTGTAGACTTGAGTTCCGTTTATTATTTAGTTAAATTACTCCTGCTTCTTAATTTTTAATTATTCTGCAAAAATTATCTGTTTGCGAAATACAATCCTGGCTTTAGCGCCCTTAAACTACGGCCTTATCGGTCAAAACTGCAGTTAGCGGCACACAGGGGCGGACTGGTAGTCGAAAAGTTAGGAGGAGACTTAGATGTAAGGGCCCTCCTGTCGTTCGGGGGCCCCTCTAGGAAGGTTCGGGGGCCTTCCCCCGTTAAAATTAGAAAATTTCACACTTTTTAAACACGTAGGCATTATTGGAGTTGGATTCTACAGTACTTGAACTTCAAAATAACCCATTCTCAGGATTCATCGGGGGTCCCTTTATCACAAATGCTTTTGGCGACCTTCCATGTCTCTTAGAGATACATTTTCAAGGAATTCGGGGACTTTTAGTGATTGACAAGGATAAGAAAATTACAACATTACGGGAAAAAAACGATGACTCAAAAAATGCCGCCGGGCCCTCGGACCTCCGCGACAAATTGTTAGGGGGCGATCGCCTCCCCGCCCCCATGGCCAGACCGCCCCTGATTTCCATGTAAATAATCGTTCGGAGTATAAGAAATCTCAGACTTTACTCTCTCGACGACTGTCTCGTCGTAACAGTGGTTAAGCCCTTTTGTTTCAGTGACTCCTTTCAGCGCCTCCCTTATCACGCGGAGTATGGGAATGATAAAAATGCAGCCGTGCTAAGTAAAAACGGCGTATGAGTATTCGCGTGTTGCCAAATTTACTCTCAGAGTATATTTATTTTTGAAGAAATTTATGAACATTTTTCTTTAAAAATTTCAGACTTTTTAGATCAAATTACGATCGAATCCCTGTGAAAAATCGGAAGGGAAATATTCACCAATTTTCCTGAAAATTCGTGATTTTCCGTGGGAAATTTGGCTACGTCTGGTGGCTCATACGGCGTTTTTCTTTAGCACGGCAGCATACGGGTCAGTTGCGCTGGCCACGGAATCGTACGTTGATAGTTTGAGCTATCAACGAGGCGCAACATTTTGAGGTTACACGCACCCACCCCTGAAGCGTAAATGTCCATCAATAACCCAAATTCGCAAAAAGGGGACATGTGTGGTTTTTAAATTTGCCCATTCAGAGAAGTTTAACAATTCTGTGTCCAGCGCAACTGCGCAATGTGTGCTGCAACTTAACAGACAGGGTTGCTACCAAATCTAAAAAATAAAATTCCCCAACTTTTCCCTGATTTCTCTGGCACATTGAGGTGAAATTCCCTGATAGTTGGATATATTCCAGATGGTTCAAAAGACATAATTAGAAATAGTTTTCGGGCAATATTTGTTTATTGAAACAGCAAACCCATTTTAGAAAGCGAATAAAGGTGATTTGACAATTTTCCCCCGACATTTTCGTCATTTTCCCTGACATTTCCAGGTTTTCCCTGACTTTTTAAAATTCTCTGATACTTCTCGATTTTCCCTGACTATGGCAACCCTGTATAGAGGAACAAAAGGTACAATTTAAGGACAAGAAACTAGAAAGAGAAATCTATTTAGATACATACCGGAAGAGAGTTATCCAATTGCCCGACGCCAAGCTGAAAGCACTCACGACAGGACCAGTGGGAAATTCGTAAGTTGGCAACATTGTCACAAAGGACACTATCACTGGAACCGCACTGCGCACTAAAAACTTGCCCACAAAAAGGTTGTAGGCCTGATACCAAACATTTGAAAAAATTTACGGATTCACGGAGAAATGAGTCATATACGCTTAACTTACTTAAATTCTGCTCAGATGAGGTGTTTACAATGGTACATGATATGGAATTAAGATAGCAAAAAATCATGAATATAAAATGATAATAATGAAAATAAAGGGTGTGTCTTGAAACCAGAAATACAAACAGGAGCTTTCCCTGTGGATGATCAAAAACGAAAAACGGGGAAAAACTAACCACACTTTATGAATGTGGTAAGAACATGCATTTCCATTATGGTAACGTACAGATGCAGATGTAATATTTAAAATTATATGAATTAAATAAAAGAGAGAACTTTGAATAAATTCATACAATTTATTACAAAAACGAAAGTAAAAGTCGGAAGTGAAGTGGGGACCACCTTAGCGCGCGATGCGTAGGGTAACAGTGCTTCGGTGCGGCGATCGGTATCCGGGCCGCCGGTATCTCCTGATATCGGTATCTCTTGAACTTAGACCTCATGATAACAGTATGACTCTATGGAAAATATATCACCTCCCAACCTGGATTCAAAAATAGTATCTAGATGGTAAAACTGCCAGGAAAGATACATTTTTGAGATTGAGACGTCGTCATGTCAGGTGGCTGAAGAAGACATTTGGGATGACTCGTCTCGGGATTCTTACAGGGCAGAATATTATGAATAGTAACCGGGTTATTTGGTGTAGTTGTTTAGCCTGAAAAAGTTCATGGATGCAATCACTGACTGTATAAAAATTATCGTCACAGTGGTAGAGTTCTTCTCCCGGGTACGTTGAGGCAAGGGTAGATCCAAGGAGTAAATCGCCATGTGATAGTACATATTTTTCCTGAAATGACATTCGAATTTGTTCTGGCTGTACAGAGAGGGGAATTTGTTGTAACATAAAATATTTATAGGAAAAAGGAGCATTCAAAGGTATTTTGATGGTGTATACTAGCAGGGAATCTTCGCGTTAAAACTACGCGGATGGAGCCTTTTGTAAATTTAAAACATTTTCAATTTTCAGTGGGACGGGAAATGTAACGTTGAATTTTTGCTTATTAATTACGACAAAAATAAATCAGGATATAAATGCTAGGGTGGAGTAAAATGTTAGAGAATCTACAATGAATCAGAATGAGAATCAGTATGAAGAAGAGGGAAAGAGAGAAAAAATTCTTGGATCGCATTCTTGGTTTCAATCCGGATATAATTTTTTTATCTGATCTAGGCGTAGTTTTTCACCAGCAGGTTTTCTCGGGTTATGCAATACCATTGTCTCTTTATTGGCTTTCTGTTGAATTTTTTTGGGGATGAAACTTGGTTGTACTTTTGTGTTGCCCTGAGTATTTTTGCGGAGAACTTCATTAGGCTGCTTTGTAGGGGCAGGTTTTCTATTTCCATTAACTTCTGCAATATACTTTTCTTTGTTTTGATCAAGCCTATGATGAATCAAATCATACAGTTTCCTACAATATTCTTTATGTTTTTGAACGTATGTTTGTGTGTTCAAGCTGTCCTTTACGTTTAGGAAGTTGTTTGTTTCGAGATGTCCCGAAATGATCTCATGAGGAGTTGATTTTGTTACATCAGAAATAGAATTGTTGTAAGCAACAAGGGAATACAACACTAACATAGGAATGGAGTCGTTCTTGAATTGTGGAGTGAGCTTAAGTGTTTTAATATGTTCAATGAGGGTGCAGTGAAATTTTTCAATAATTCCATTAGATTGTGGGTGGTCGGAAGAGATTAGGTGAAATTCTGTATCATGACTGTTGCAAATTTCCCTCAGAGATTTATTATCAAATTTTCCACTTTTATCAACCATCAATTTTTGTGGAATGCCATGATGAGAGGTAAACCTTAAATATTTTTCAGCTATTTCGGTTGCCGTTTTATTTTCAACCTCGTAAGCTTGGGCGTATTTTGAGAAAGCGTCGACAAAAGTCAAAAATGTATGACCAGAAATCGTGAAGAGGTCCAAATGGAGGATTTCAAAGGGTTTGAAGGCAGTAGGTGTCTTTTCAAGGGGTGTTTTATGTGGATTACAAGCATATTTGGCTCTGTTGCAGATATCACAATTTGCAAGAAAAATTGAGATAGATTTTCGCATGTTTGGCCAGTAATATTTACGAGTTAGGTGGTTTTCTGTTTCAATTACACCTCTATGATTGGTTTTGCCTTCGTGATAGTTTGACATTACGGTCATTTGCTCGTCAACATTCTCAATATCCTCAAGGAATCTGTTGGTTTTTTCTAGCCTGAGATTTTTAAAAGTGTTTTGCAAGACAGGGGTGAGTTTTGTGTACAGAACATCTGGAAAAAAATGCATTCGGTATTTGTTAGAAGGATTAAGGTGCTCGCACAAGATTTTTGATACATCCGTTTCAAAAGTATTCTTGTTCAAAGTGATCCAAAGTCGAGTTTTTTCGTTTCGGGAATTTTGAAACAGTTTTTGAATTTCAACATTTGAGGGCATGGTATGTTGGCGAAAACAGATTTGATACTTGGAATAATTCAGAGCTTGTTCCGATATTGGGATTTCGAGTGTATCAGTGTCTAATTGACTATGCACAGTATCTACTTCCGAGTCTGAAACGTTCTCGGCGAGAGGAGTTTCGTCGAAACTATGTATTACGTTAGCAATGCGGTCAAAGGAAAAAACGTTGGTAGGAGCTGTTGAGGACTGTTTCTGAGAAGGTTCCAAGGTGGAGATAGAAATGGAGTCGGAAAGGTTTTCCTCCATGTCTACATTAACAAACAGTGAGGCCATGTCATCGTCAGTCAGGTCACTATTTCGCGCGATATCTTCTTGTTCATCAAGATCAATTACTTGCAGAGAGTCGAGATCTTCGGGGAGGTCACGAATAGTGTAATGAATTTGTATCCTTGATAAGGCGTCTGCATTTAGGTTTTTCTTTCCAGGCTTGTATTCGACTGAATAAACGTATTCCTCTAACTGAATTCTCCAGCGGGCCAGCTTGCTCTCTGGATTTTTTAGTGAAAATAGCCAAGCTAACGGTCTATGGTCAGTGAAAATTTTAAATTTTCTACCATATAAATAGGGGCGAAAAGTTTTTACCGCCCAGACGATTGCCAATAATTCTTTCTCGATTGTAGAATACAGGGTTTCCGAATCATTTAGGGTTCTAGATGCATAGCATACGGGGAGGTCAGAGCCTTTAGGGCCCTGTGACAAAATGGCGCCCAAAGCAAAATTTGAGGCGTCAGTCGTGAGGAAAAATTCTTTAGTAAAATCCGGATTTTGAAGAATTGGATCATTACATAACAATTCTTTGCACTGATTAAAACGTTCAATGAATTTTGGGTTGTTGTGAGGAATTGTGGCATTTTTTTTCAAGCACACCGTTAAAAATTTTGTAAGACGGGAGAAATCAGGAATAAATTTTCTGTAGTAACCAAGAAGGCCCAAAAAGGATTTTATTTCTGTTGGGGTCTTAGGCACCGGAAAGTCTGTAATGGCAGAGATCTTTGTTGGACAAGGTTTCACACCTTCGTCAGTTATTAAGTGGCCAAAATACTCCGTTTCGTGTCTAAAAAATTCTGATGAATACAGCTGGATTTTCAGGTTAAACTGTCTTAATCGTTCGAGGACTAGGCGACAATGTCTTATGTGTTCTTGAAGAGAAGAAGAAAAAATCAGAATGGTGTCAAGGTGAACTAAGCATATTTTACCTTGTAAGCCTGCTAAAACAGAGTCCATTAAGCGTTGGAACGTTGCAGGGGTATTCATAAGTCCAAAAGGCATCCTAAGGTACTCGAAATGGCCATTTTCCGTGCTGAATGCTGTTTTAGGAACGCTATCTGGGTCAATTTCTATTTGGTGGAAGCCATTTGCAAGGTCAAGGGTCGTAAAGTAAGTACATTTCCCAAGTTTGTCCAACAGGTCGGAGATGTTAGGTATCGGGAATTCTTCAGGGATGGTCTTTTCGTTAATTTTCCTGTAGTCGATTACCATCCGCCATTTTTTCTTTCCACTAGCGTCAGTCTCTCTGGGAACCACCCAGACGGGAGAGGACCATGGAGAGTGGCTAGGTCGAATAATGCCTGATTCTAACATTTTCTTTATTTGGGTTTTAATCTCTTCTTTGTGCACATGCGGGTGTCGATACGACTTGGTGTAAACTGGGTTCTCATCTTTGGTACGAATGGTGTGTTTCACTCCGTGAGCAAAACTTAATTTCTGACCTTCAACGAAGAATGTATCAGAAAATTTGTTCGCCAGATTTTCAAGAGCAGATTTTTCTTCCGAGTTCAGGTGATCACTTCGCAACATGGAAAAATCAAATGAGGGTTCGGGGTCAAGGTAATGAAAATTTTGATTGGGTCTCTTCTTTCGTTTCTTCCGAACATGTGCCTCCTTATTGGCACCAATATTGAATAAATCAGCATCGAAATGATAAACAAAATGTTGTTGAGAGAAATGGACATCATTAGGACTACTATTTCTCACGAGTACTGTTGCCAAATCGTTAACGTTAGTTGCAAGGCATGACGGAATGACACAGTTTTCGGTTATTTTATATTTTGGGATTAATATGTTCTTGGGACTGTTCGGTTCTAATTTTAATTGAATTTTTGTTTCTGAATTTGCTTTTGCAGTATGGTGTGATAAATTGGGTCCAGTTTTGTGGTAGAAGAATTTGATGGAGGCGTTAGGCGATCTTAATGTTTGATCACTGTAGCAAATGTCAAGTTTTAAAAGTTTGAGGGCGTCCGAACCAAGGAGGCCATGAAAGTAATTGTGAAATTTCCAGTGGTGAAAGCGAACAGGGAGGGTTGTCCCAAGGGATATCGGGGTCATTCTAGAACTATGAGTTAAAGCAGTTTTTCCATGGACAGAATTAATAATGACTGGATTCTTATTTTTTTCTGTTGTGAACAATTTAGTGGCAATTGCAGGGTCAACGAAGGAGTTTGTCGATCCTGAGTCAATTAAAAATCGTAATTTATAGGTCGGAAAAATTACATAAGGGAGTCGAGGTGCGGTCAATTCTAGGAGGGATTCAGTATTGTCGAGGCTGGTTGCCGAAAAACCTGATTTTCAACAGTATGAGTTTCTCCGTCTGTATATTCCTCGGCATACTCAGCTGCAGATTCAGAGAAATGCTGACAGTCCTCATTATAATGACTCATTTCATTTTCAATTGGGGGCTCATAATGTTCAGTGGCTTCCAAGTTAAATTTTTGAGCTGTAGTTAAATGGGAATTCCTGGAGATTCCAGACATTGGAATTGGAGTATTGGTGGGAAAATTATTTCCACCAGATGGTTTTGTTGCAAAATCACGATAATTTTGCTGGTGCGCTCGATTCTGTTGAGTTGAGATCAATTTACTGCTACTTTCATTTAACTGAGAACGAAAAATTGGATTTGGGTTGGCATTTGGCTTGAAGGGCTTGGAATAATTTGGTCTTAGTTTATTAGGATTTTGCATGTTTGTGTGATTATTAGAAGCAGGAACAGACACTGTTGTGAAATTTTTGCATGATGCTTCTTCTTGATATTCGTTCATGAGAATGTTGTAAATTTGAGAAAGGGATGAGGGTTTTCTAGCTTTCACGTACTGTTGTAAAGGGTTTTTCATACCGTCAAGGGCTTGTTTGGTAGCCAAATTAGACCAGGTTTCTTTTAAAAGAGGGGCATCTGTGGCTCTGCCATGAGTATCTAAATAGGCATTTATTAAATACAAATGCTGTTCCAATCTTTGAACAAAATCAAAGGCTGTCTCATTTACTTGAGAAATTTGATACATTTCCTTTGTCAATGTTCCCAGATCTCGCTTATCAGCATAAGTATCTAAAAGCGCTCGTTTAATTTTTTCCCAGGAAGAAAGATCATGATTTGCTAGCTTAATTTTTGCGTCTCCTATAATTTTTGCTTTAATATGACTTAAAATCAACCAGTTTTGGGGAGGGGTGTCAGAGGAGGTATCATAAAAATTAGAGACAATGCCACTGCAAACACTCAAAAAGTCCTTCAAAACTTTTGGTTCTCCGTCAAACTGAGGGATGGCATCCAAATACATTTTTTCAATTTTCGGAATAGTCATGATTGGATTTGAGCCTAACGAAACAACTTTTGAAAACAGTTCGAGAAAAGATTGAGAATTTGGGTCAGTTTGGTGGGACATAAACTATTCAGAGGAGGGGGGGGGGGGAGCCAGAACACTTGGCAGCATGCAAGAGAGGGTATAAAAATCGCCGGGCACTGGCGAGCGTGCAAAATTAGGGGAAAATGATGGGATAGGGAGCCAGAAACAAATGAAGTCTTACATTGATATGATGAGCAGGACTCGCATGGCTGGATGAGATGACGTCACGACTCGATCAGGATTCTGAATTGGTTGAAGAACAATGGAGCAGGAGTACTCGCGCACTTCCGACGCAAAGATTCGGTGGCGGGGAAAAAATTTTTCTATGAAGATAAAGGTCTCTATATTCGCGATGAAATGGTTCTTTTTCTTTTTGAGAGAGAGAAAAAATTTCCGTGGAACGTAAGTCCGATCCCGTGATAAGGTGGGTCACACTAGGAAAACTTGATACTTCGCGATGAAGCAAGTTTCCTTCACGGGGCTACCAACTGCGCCAATTAAATAAAAGAGAGAACTTTGAATAAATTCATACAATTTATTACAAAAACGAAAGTAAAAGTCGGAAGTGAAGTGGGGACCACCTTAGCGCGCGATGCGTAGGGTAACAGTGCTTCGGTGCGGCGATCGGTATCCGGGCCGCCGGTATCTCCTGATATCGGTATCTCTTGAACTTAGACCTCATGATAACAGTATGACTCTATGGAAAATATATCATATGTATTGTTATAACTGATTTGTTTACTTTAGTTTCAGAAAGCTGCAATTTGCTTTATTTTCGTGCACTTGATAAAACATAATTTGATTGATTAACATTAAATCATTATCCTGGATGCAAGTCGTGAGCCGCATCAATACTAATTTATCGTTTGGCTTAGTGGCATTATTCCTTTATTACTTTAATGACGAACTTATATTAGGCGTGGAGATTTTGACAACAAAGCGAAAATCTGTAATCACGGGAGAGAAAACCTAAAATATTGGCTTTCAAGTTCGTGGTTTGAACTTCGAATTTACCTAGTCAAAAAAGACTGAGAATCCGACAATTATTTCAAGGAATACCTACAAAATGCAAGATTCTTCTAAAAAAAAAAAAAAAAAAAAAAAAAAAAAAAAAAAAAAAAAAAAAAAAAAAAGGAAAAAAGAGAAAAGTAAGAGGAAAACCGGTTTCATCTGGACACTTTTAAAAGTGCCGTCACTGTGACTGCAGGCATCTATTTTCTTAAATCTAAAATTCCAGAGCTTACAGGCGAAGTTTTGATCTTCGTCCACAGAGCGTGTAAGTGGGGTGCAGACAATGATTTGATCACTTTTCGACGGGAAGAACGAATTTCAAAGACCCGCAACGAAAATCACTGACTTTTCAGGGCTGGACGAATTTTCCTGACTTTTCCAGGTTTTCAACGACTTATCAATACTCATTGTCAGTACTCACACTGGAATCTACATCTTTATCAGGGCTGCCGATACTCATACGTTTTGCGAATTCTTCACTCACCCGCTACGCACCGGCGTCATTTTACACACTTGCTACTCACCGTTCTCAATTTTTCTCACTACGATTCAGCTATCTCGATTTCACTCACTTATCACTCACAGTTTCTCGATTTTACTCTCTCTTTACTCTCTGTGTCGCGATTTTGCGACCAGTTTTCTCTCTGTCCTCGATTTTCCTCCATCTATAGTCTCCGTTCTTGCTATTACTCGCCGTTCCTCGATTTTACTCACATATTACTCACAGTTTCTCGATTTTACCCAAAGATTACTCACAATTTCTCGATTTGACTCACATATCTCCATCTTTAGTCTCCGTTCTTGCTTTTACTCACTCTTTACTCGCCGTTCCTCGATTTTACTCACATATTACTCACAGTTTCTCGATTTTACCCTAAAGATTACTCACAATTCCTCGATTTTACTCCCATATTAATCACAATTCCTCGATTTTACTCCCATATTAATCACAATTTCTCGATTTTACTCACATATTACTCACAGTTTCTCGATTTTACTCACTCATCACTCTTGTGAATCGCGCGACTTATGAATTCCTTTAGGATCGATCATCGCTTCATTGATCGTTCATCACACCGAGAGACACAATGATGGAGAATCATTCTTGAATTAATCACAAATCATCGGATTACTCATTAACTACTAAAATTACACCCATTTAACTCGTCAATGCTTAAATTACTCACGAGTCGGCAGCCCTGATTTTCACACTAAGAAGAATTGGATAGATAACTCGCAACAAAAACAACAGTTTCCGTGACAGTTAGTCGTTACGCTGAGAAAAATAATTCTTGTGTTAGGGAACAGCAATTACTGCTGTTGTTAATAATTCTGCTGCTGATTCTTCTCTGTCTGCTACGAACTGCGAAAACTTCTCCCTCTCCTGCTGCCATTACTAATGTTTGAGTCCGATCTCCAGTTTGCTCATTTTCTCAAATCAAGGAATTTTAGCAGCTGCTGTGACTGCTATTGTTGCTGCTTATTGCGTCCTCATTCTGCTGCTTCTTCTCTCCGATTACTTTCTTTAACTCCTTTTGCGAGAATGAGCATGTAACATGAAGATTTTAATTTTACTAGTGTGACAGAAGGAACGATGGGGAGGATGTTGCAGTTCTTTATGTCCCACATTCTCTCAGTCTTATCTGTGATCTGAAGCAGGGTGGTGGGGCGTTCCTTTACCTTGTGGCCTGTGATCTAAACAAGCGTTTTCATCATTGTGAATCTGAATTTCCGTAAAAAAAAGTGTGTTAGATGTATAGGATGAATTGTGACTTTGAAAACACTGACGCAACAATCTAGCGAAGCTCGGGCAAAGACGTCATTCACGGAAAACAGCAAGTTGCGTAACTGTAGTCCCACGGGTATGGCTGAAATTCGACGACCATCATCTTGAAATGGGGGAAAGGAAGGAGGGATTCAGAATGGCACAAAATTCGAATAGTATTCACATAGAAAAAAGCAGAGCAGATTAATTAATTAGATAGAGAAAAACAGAAGATATTATTAATTAGATAGGGAAAAGCAGAAGATATTAATTAATTAGATAGAGAAAATAAGGAAACATGCATTAATTAAATAGAGAAAAGCAGGAAACATGCATTAATTAGATAGAGAAAAGAAGGAAAGATGCATTAATTAGATAGAGAAAAGCAGGAGACTTGCATTAATTAGATAGAGAAAAGCAGGAAACATGCATCAATTAGAGAGAGAAAAGCAGAAGATATTAATTAATTGGATGAAGAAAATCGGAAAAGAAAATGATAGGTATACTATTCAAAAACTAACTAAAGAAAGGTCAGCTACTTTAATAAACTCCTATAGAAGAAAATGTAGAAAACAGTATTAGTGAGAAATGTAGAAACACCTGAGAAATGGAGCTCTTGCATGTGTTAGGGATTTGCGACTTAAGTACTTATTCCTAAGTAATATTTCGCTCGAAACACGATGGTACCACTGGTTTTCTCTAAAATCGATTCCCAAGCTCAAAAAAAGCTCTCTAAGTTGAGGCCGTAATGTAGGGGATGTCCAACACTGCCCTCAGAGTCTACCTTCATATCCAGTTAAATTTTCCATGCAAAGATAGGGAGCAAATACGTTAACAGGTTTGCCACTTTGTTTAGAGACTCCGAAGTTGGAACCACGGCAATCCTGCTTATGTATTTGCTCCCTATCTTTGCATGGAAAATTTTACTAGGTGTAGAATTAATGGACTTTCAACGTTGCGTGGGATATCCTCTCCATTACAAACTGAACTCGGAGAGCATTTAAGAGCTTCGGAATTGATTTCAGAGAAAACCAATGGCACCATCGTGTTTTTCACGAAATTTTACGGATGAGAAAGTTGAAGTACTTGAAACGCAAATCCGTGACACTTGCAAATACTCCACCGTGTTTTTTTTTTTCAAATTTATATTTAATTTTTATTTTGATCTTGAGTGGGTGAATGTTGCCTCAGAAGAGGGATGGAGAACCGGAACTGAGAGTGAGTTCGCGTGGTTTGCAGAACTTCAATCAATCCCGCATACAAATCAGTCAATCTCGCATACAAATCAGTCAATCCCGCATGCAAATCAGTCGATCAGCATACAACTCAGTCAATCCCGCATGCAGATCAGTCAATCAGCGTACAAATCAGTCAATCAGTCCAACAGTCAAGAAAGAAAGAAATAGAGGGAGAGAAGGCTGGTAACCATGCCCAGCCTGGGCATCGGGAGCCAATCCCGAGGTCACCGACCAAGGGTAAAAGGGCACCTCCATGGTGCCCGCAACCATCCACCGGGGTAGACGTGCGGCCGGGGTGGTGTCTGCAGATCGCTCCTCTAGTGCCTCCAGACGGTACAAGACGTCCGCCGACCGGGTGGACGACCGCGCGCCGGGCGCTCCGACGAGTGCTCGGTCGGACGACAGAACCTCCAACTCAACTTCACTTTCAGACCGAGGCTAAAGGCCTCAGCCTGAAAGAGAAGCTGATACGGAGGCACTGTCATCACGGTAGAGCAGTCGACGGAGCGTCCAGCGGGTGTCCACCCGCTCGTCGGACATCAACGACGTTCGCCGACCGGGCGGACGACCGCGCGCCGGGCGCTCCGACGAGTGCTCGGTCGGACGACAGAGCCTCCAACTCAACTTCACTTTCAGACCGAGGCTAAAGGCCTCAGCCTGAGAGTGAAGCTGATACGGAGACACTGTCATCACGGTAGAGCAGTCGACGGAGCGTCCAGCGGGTGTCCACCCGTTCGTCGGACGTCGGACCGTAAGGAAGCACTATAACCGAAACTGACGGCCGTCGTCGTCGTTGTGCGTCACGGCTGTGAAATGCACGTCGCGGCTGATACGGAACTTCCGGGACCTCTTTAAGGTGATTCGATGGACGCCATATTTTGTGTCAGAACGGCATGCGATTTATCGCATCAATTGGTTTCATTTTTTCAACTACTCGTCGTTTTCCTCCAATTTTGAGATCGCAATTCTGTTGTCAAGAGACTAAAGCACTCACTTACCAATTTTAACAAAGAAATTCACGTAATAAAGGCGTGGTTTTTTCAGAGAGAAAACATCGCATTCGATACTGATACCGAAACGGCACTCGAATGCGATATTTTCTCTCGGAAAAAACGACGCCTTTATTACGTTGAATTGCTTTGTTAAAATTGGTAAGTGAGTGCTTTAGTCTCTTGACAACAGAATTGCGATCTCAAAATTGGAGGAAAATGACGAGTAGTTGAAAAAATGAAACCAATTGATGCGATATATCGCATGCCGTTCTGACATAAAATATGGCGTCCATCGAATCACCTTAAGCTCGGGTCAAAATCACAGTGCGGAGCGCGGTTTCCACCATCAAATTGAGCCCATCAAAATTGATCACCGGTGGAACTGTGGGCTCAATTTGATCGTGGAAACGGAGCTCCACGCTGTGAGTTTGACCCGAGCACATACGCCGATTGCACAAGTCCCAAATGGGAACCGATACGACAAGTTCAGCTCATCGTCTCGACTCCCATTTGGAACGTGTGTAATCAGCTCTTCTAACCTCTGCACCCTCCCTCTAAAAGGCACTCACCCTCGAGACTTTCTTCAAGTTGATGCTCAAATGCTGAAATACATTTATAATTTTTACTTCTATTTCAAGTAACTCAATATTAACTTTCAATTATGACTTAACGCATTAATATTTCAATTGCAGAGGTGTGAGTGCCGAAGTTGCTAAGGCACCTCTTAAAAATAAAACTTATTACTGTACCACTACTATTACTACTACTACTGCACAAGATATACATAGGGAGAAAGAAGAGAAGTCGGTAGTGATGTCATATATCGCAGTTTCAGGCCCGCAAGTTTGCATTACGTCAGTAAAATGTATTTTTTTGCATCTGGTAACACTGTTTCCGTACGAAGAGAGCGCATCCGAGAACCTACTTCTTTCAGATGTTAGAAAAATATTAAGGAGAGAGAAAAGAAAAGCCGCAAATTTCATAAAATAGCACGACTAGTTGCAAATATTAAGTTGGAAATCTAAATTAACGTGAATACTGATAATCTGAAAACGTCCTCTCAGATAGCTCGAGCGAAAAATCGCGTTGGTTTTTTTATCGGGAGCTTCAGTGATAATTTTATTTATTTCACGAATCAAGAGTAACATCTTTGAACGATTTTACTCCCTAGAATTACAAATCATGGGGACAGGGCATCAATACGATTCGAAAAGATAACTATCATAAAAATAAAACTGAAATATTGAATGAGAGATCAGCATCATAGCTACTTGAACTTTCACAACGACATCAAAAAATGAGGCATTACAGTACTACGGAGGAGGGGGCACTGAGCGTACTAGGAACCCCCTCTCCCCGTCAGAGAGTTTGAATTTATAAACTTCCCCCTTCCCATGAAAAATTTCTGGCTATTCCACCGGTATGAAATAAAAAGTACGGCACAAGGACTCAAGTGAACTTTTTCCACCGGTATGAAATAAAAAGTACGGCACAAGGACTCAAGTGAACTTTTTCCACCGGTTTGAAATAAAAACTATGGCACAAGGACTCAAGTGAACTTTTAAAAAATCTCTGCAATGGAGCTTCAGAAAAAAGCATGTTTTTCCATTATATTGGTTTCTGATCTATTGCTACAGTGATGTGCGACAAGACACATGAGGACAAGAAAAAAAGAGAAGCGAAAAAGTTGAGTTTCAGCTGCGATAAATTGCTGATTATGCGCCACGCACTACCAGATGCCCTACCAACAACAAATAAATAAAAAAG
>NC_092801.1:16957730-16982730 GCF_918797505.1 Bemisia tabaci | reverse complement strand
TTGAGTGCCTCGAGAAATGCACGATCAACAATTCGATGAAAACAGAAAAATCTCGAGATGAAGTTCGGGACCCGTCTCGTCTCCTCTCCGGATGCCGTGATTTTGCACGGTCATTCAAAATATCAACGAAGTGAAGTCAGCATGAACTGTTTGGAGCGTCTGCAACATCGTATGAATACCTCCAACATTGCACCATCGAACGCGAAGATGCGTCAATCGCCTCACCATCGAGGCTACGTCAGCATGTACCGTTTGGAGCGCCTGCAAAGTATAACGAATACTTCAAGCATTGCGTCATCGAACGCAAAGATGCGCCTCGAGTAACGCCATTACCGGCGAAGGCTGCTATCTCAACAGGATGTGTTCACCAACTTGTGAATTTTTCGCCACCTCGATGATTTTTCGCGACAATTTGACTTTGACTTGAACAGAATTTCACATGATTTAGGGTGAAATTCAGCCAACTGGAGATCAGCATATATCCTTGTAGCATTCACGTCAATTTTATATGAAACGTATTTTGTGAATGTGTGAACGAATCTGATCTTACGACCATTACTTCTGCTAAGAGTTCGACAACGGAAAATATCTTCTTCAGGATACGTTCATTGACCAAATTGAATCCAGTTGCCTTCTTCGAATAAAAATTCAACTAATGGTTGCAACGAAGTCCGGTTGAAACTCCCGTGAGCACACGTCAAGAGATGGGAAAAGGGCTGAAACCGTTGCGCCGATAGGGATGATTGGCATGGAACCCGCGGATCGAGAATAAACGACACTTATTTATACACAATTTACAACACTGCCATGGGAAAGGAAAATAGCCGCATGACCATCCAAATGTTGCCTCACCTCCCCCTTTTAATCATTCATTTTCGGGGAAAGTTATCGATTTTTTTTTTTTTTTTTTTTTTTTTGAAAATTTCAGAGAGTAGATTAAGTTGCGAATGAAATTCCCTGAGGAATTGGGAGAAAACTATCCACAAGTTTCCTTAAAAACTGGTACTTTAACGGAGGAGATTTGGCAACGTCAGAAGGTTCATACGGCGTTATTCTTCAGCAAGGCAGAACAATGAAGCTGCAGACAGCCCCTGCAGACTATAGGCATTTATACACTTCAAAGCCACGAGTACACGAGAATGGAACTTAATTTTGGAAACACGAGCTAATTTCTGGCTTTTTTCCAAAGACAACGTAGTGCCATTATAGTTCCCTTATCTAGATAGGTGCATTAACTAAATATTTAGAGATATTGATACTTAGTAATTGCAATCAAAAATTATAAACAAAGACTCTTCCTTCCAAAATTAATTTTAACAATTTTTTCAAGCTCGCAGTAGAAAGGTCTCAAGATATGTTTCTGCTAAAACCCTCTCTGGTTGTCTAAAAACGATCAAAATCGCTTTTAGTATTGTTTGCCAGAGGGTATCTTCGATCTGGGAATTACGTTGCTTTACTTGGGTACTACTTTTTTTCTCTTTTTTTGCCGTAAAAATGTAGCGTTTTGGAGAGAGCAGGAAAGAAAATTTTTCTTTTTAAGAAAAAAAAATCTTTCTTAAATAATGGAAGCAATTGGACCGCGTTAAACAGAAAGGAACCAAGCCACATCAGCTGTTGCCAAATTTAATCGGGCAATTTATTTTTTTACATGAAAACGGTCGTGTGGATTTTTGTGCAAATTTCAGTGAATTTTCTCCAATTTACGAAGCAAAATCCTTAAAATTTCCATAGGAATCCGCTCAAACGTTCTCTCGTAAAAAATAAAATTTTCCTGTTAAATTTGGCAATAGCTGATGTGGCTTGGTTCCTTTCTATTTAACGTGGTCCAATTTTGGTCATTATGAGACTAATCCCTTGTCCTTGGCTCATTCTGAACTCGAAACATTACTCGCATAAATTACGTCTAAAACATGATCAAATTTTAATTATTCAGGTATGTCTATGTACTGCGCCAGGTTGCGACTAGTTTTGACCAAAATTCCGGCAAATTTTAATTCATAAATGTTTCATATCAAAAGAAGAAGAAAAAGAAAAAAAGGCCAGCTATCTGACAAAAAAAAATTAAAGTTGATTAATAGCTGGAGAAAGTATTCCTTAAACGCTGCAGATGAGAAAAATTAGCTTACAATTAGAAGCGCAGTTATCAACCTTCACTGAATGCGCGAACAACTGAACGTAAAACATGCGTTACTTAATGCACAACATTGACGCATTTTTATTTCAAGTGGAAGAAAAAAAGTTTTTGCAAGTTTTCATCGATACTTCAGTTAAAATCATACATTATTAAACATTGCACACATATTTTAAAATCATAAACATAATCAGTTTCAGTAATGCCGCACCGTGGCAGCGAAATTCATCATCACCATACGAAACTTGTTTGAACGTTTCCATTTGCATTACTTGCCTGCCGTCTACTCTACATTACCCTCGACATTATAACAACCGCGTTTGAGTATAAGCACAGAAAAAACAGACTTATAACTGACGTTTGCATTATTCGCAAAGCGAAAACTATACGAGGAAAATTAGGCGTCTAAGTCACAGTCAGGCTTGCCATGTCGGAATAAAACGCAAGACTTAAAAAAAATTAAGAGTCTATTCACGCATAATGTCAGTTACATTACGATTACCAACAACGGTGTAATGTAACACGATTATATGACTAGAGTAATTTTCTTGCAGACTGAGTTGCAATAATTTTTGACAGCGAGGCGTCGATTAACTAAAAGAGTTGCTAGCACCGAGAGGATCCTGACAAACATTAGAGTTGCTAAACATGGGCTGGAGTGGGAACATTTTGCTGGGGGGGGGGGGGGGTTGCAAAAGGATACCTCGTCTAGGGAAGTCAAGGGGCTTTAAAAAACACCCCGCCATGGAGAATGGGTGGGATTCCGCAGATCCATAGAGAAGCTCGGGGGATTTCTCGAGCTTTAAAGAGGATCTGGGGGGCCTCCCCCGCAAGATTTTGAAAAATGGAGTCGCCTCAGAAGCAATTCTGAGCTGTTCTCACTATCAATTACACAATATCCGATCTTATGTAAGTTCCGCTCATGCTTTTATGATTTCTAAACAACGGAAACGCCTTCCGAATTGAGAACGAGGAGGACAGGGAATAAGGGAGTACATTTTTTAGTTTCAAACTTCTCAGATTTGAAAGTCTAGAAAACCAACGATATTAACGTAAATCCCAAAAAACTACAATCTGTCAAATCGTCAGCCAATCTATGTTTGTTTAAATTCCTAGGCTTAAAAGTCATGTTCAAAATTAAGGATGTCTTTCCTTGAAGAACTTTATCCATATAAAATTTACTCTAAAATAATTATTCCCGCCAATTAAGTTCAAACTTCATACTAAACTAAGTGAGTTCCAAACGCAAGAAACCTCGCAAAGAGTCTAGTTTCATGATGCAATTTTGTAGAACTAAGTTTGAAATAAAATTCCTGATTCGTATTAAACCATTGACAGAACAAAAGCGCAGACACCGATGACACGAAATACTTTTTAGTAACCTGGAAAACTTTGAGCGTAAGAAGACGCGTGACCAAAAGTTAAAGGCGGCTGAAACTAAAGGTGGCTAGCAAGTCGAACAATTACCAAGAAATGTCTCTGTCCACAATGAAAAGATATGAGGGGGGGGGATGCTGATTTTCCTACATTTTTTATTCATTTTTCCTTGATAAAAAGATGAACTTAGCCATTTTACCAATATTTCTAGGAGCAAAATTCTGATTCTCCTTAATTTGTGACTCTTGTTTCCTTGATAAAAGGAATGACTTAGTCAGTTTACTAATATTTACATCCTAAATCGTAAATTGGGTTCAAGGCAATAAAACGACAGTTGATCGAAATCAAAACCATCAGAGTGATCAAAGATGGAAGCTTTTCTCTTCTCTTATTTTAAAAAAACAAAATGAAACATGGGCGACCTTGAATGATACTAAGTACTCGGGATTTTTTCCACCTTCTTTGTGCCTCAAGGTGTTTAAGTTCAATTTTTTAAAGTTTGACAATATTCCGCTTATCTATGCTTTCCTTAAACTCATATATATTGAAGTCCATGTAGTGAACATCCATTAAGCATCAGGACGCACATCGGTGTGATACAACTATTCCTCAAGAAATTTTACAGTCTTTGTGAGCGTTTATTCATTTCGTAACTGTATGGGAGAGGGGGTTATGAGTTTGCGTTACGCTGTGTTACGAGGGGGAGGGGGGTCAGTGCCAGCGTTACGTAACCCTCTCAGTTGGTTAAAAACACAGAGAATTCGAAATGTATCATTCTCCATTCTTCACGGTTATTTGTCACACTACCTTCTCAAAAAATTCAATTATACCTACAGCGATATATTCAACAATCTCTCACAATCTTTGGGATATTAAAGGGATGTTAAAGAGTTACGTGATGACTAAGGAGGTCCGTGGTTGCGTTATAAATCATTACTGAGGGAAGGAGGGGGGGTCAAAAATGCCGGAAAAATGCGTTACGTAACTTATGAACGCTCCCTGTCCTACAACTGAATCAGTTAGAACGAAAACACACCAACTCGGAAAAATGAAAGTAATCAAGACACACACTAAACTGCACAGTGGATGAAGAAATTAGTCTCAGAAAATATTTACGGTGCCGAAATGCAAGCAATTAAGGACATTTTAAAGGTCCAAGTTGGAACAGATGAGCTAACTTCAATGACCTTTTTAAAGATTAACAGTCTTTGATGAAAATTGAGCATTTCTGAGTTACCGAGTTGGTGTGTTTTCGATCTCACTGATTCAACTCAAGATCATTGGTGAAAAGTTTCAAGTAGCTATCATCTCTCAATGCTCAAATCAATTTAAACTGATTGATTGAGTTACTTTTTTTAAAAAAAGAAAGGAATTCCGCATTAAAATTAGAAGTATGTTACCTACATGAGTTACTAACTTTATTCTAACTATATGTTCATGTACATTTTTCTATCGCGCTATTAAATTAGCAAAAATTAAAGTGGCAAAATCAAACTTGTCTATATATTGATCCAAACTAGCAGGTAGACGTTTTCAGGAAATGCGTAGTACTAAGAGACTCTTCGGTGGACAGTACTTACAAGAAGCAAAAAAATATGAACTGAAAGTTTAACAAGTCATTGGTCAAGTTCCAGAAAAATGGCGAACCCAATAAGTTGTCTTGAACTTGAATCTATGATGAGGAATTTATTTGAGAGGGTGGCAGACAACTCTAAAGTTTGAAAAAACTTAAAAATTCTCGTAAAATGAAAAATAATTGTGATGATACAGAGGAGCGATACTTCAGTCACCTCATTCATTCTCGACGACTTGTTAGATGGATATCACGAGAGTATGCGGCTTGAAAGATGAGTTGCATTTAAAAACTATGACATTCATTTTTAATTAAACCGCTTCTTTGATTGTAGGGACCAATATTTCCCCAGGAAATCAAGTTCCGGGAAATAGAAAATAAGTAGCGGGAAAGATCTATGTAGCAAACGTTTCCGGAACGTTCACAGTGGCCTGGAGAATTTGCACGAAAAAATTTCGTTGCTTCAACTAAGAGTGCTTAATGAGCGGAGCTCATAGTAATTTTTATCATTTATTATTATATGGGAAATTGTTGAAAACGAGATTTATAAGTGAAAAATTTAACGCTTGGTGACGGTGCCAGGCGGCAATTCCCATCTAAACACAATAATTTTAGCAGATGGGCCATCTGATAGTCATATCTCATCCAAAAACTGGTCAATTTAAGAACCAAGGGTATTCTCGTGCTTAGTTCGGTCAGTAGGTTCCTCTTTCGTGTGAAATTTATCAAATTTTTGATACCTGCAAATTCTCCACTACCGGTAAGATAAAAGAAGGTCGAGTCTCAGAGTAAGGAAAGCAGGGCCGCCAAAACACGAGATGGGACCCGGGACAAATTGAAGTGACGGGCAACTTGGGTGGGGGCAACCACCGCCTAACAAAGGGAAGGTCCGGGAGGCTCCCCCGGTGAATTTTTGAAATTGAAGGTAAAATAGATGCATTTTTTAGCTTGCTCGATGTAAATTATTTCAAACCTTTTCGATAGCTGTAATTGCTGAATATGGCTTCCAAGAATTAAGAGAATAGATGCATCAGAGGGGCTCGTAAGACTGCAAGTGAGGACCCAAACTTGGTTAGTACGCAAAAATTGTGCTTACTCAAAAGGTCCAGAGACGGATGAACAAATTGCTCCGGTACCTTACCTCACAATTTTGAGCCACTTCGACCCCGGGCCCCAAGATTAGAAGACCAGTTTGCCCACCTCCCTCCCCCCCCCCTCTCCCTTCTGGGCGGCCCTGATTAAGACTCAGTAAAGTAATAGTAGTAGATGCTGCAGTAGAAGTAGTAGTAGTAATAGTAGCAGTAATAAAAAAATTGTACATAATTATGTAAAAATCAATCTCTAAATAAGGAGACAAATTCAATAAAATGTTTTAAAAAACCATTTTCCCCATGAGCTGCATCCAACTTACGACTCATTTGAACCGATTATTTTCCAAATCACGAAAATAATTCATATCAAATAATTTAAAACAAAATACAAATGGAAGAATCAAATATTAACTCTACGTCAAAGATGAGAAAAATGACTGACACAAAATAAAAGTGTAGAGAAAAAGGAAGTCGTAAGGACGTTATTAAATCTATTCCACATTCAAAAGTAGAGAATTTCTCTCGAGCATTGATAGACTTTTTGTTAATGACCTTTGACGAAGGGGTTGTTTTTTCTTCGTTCTCTCTGATGTTATCAATCATGTCCGATTTCAAAATAGCCTTCTACAGGAACACTCATTTTTTGGAATTCGAAGATTGTCAAGAAAGCGAATAAAACAGTTTTTCTTGTTTTTCTTGCATTCGCTATTTTGGCGCTAATGTAATTTGGAAAATAATCGGTTCATTGCATCTCGCGTTCAGAAGTACAAATTCGAGAAACTGCAAACCTACGTTTACCGCGTGACGCAGTGAGTCGTCACTTTTTTTCTTTAGGAAACAGGTGTGACATCTTAAACCACGAGACACAAAGTCGGATGCAGAGTTATTATGAAAGTATCATTTGGTGCCTTAGTAAAGGGTGAGAGGTGCATTCGGCCCCAGAAAAGTTCCGTTGGGTCCGGATTCCGTTCCGGATCGTCCGGAACGAAAACCGAACCGTCGTGCAAATCACAGCAATGACAGCCCAACGCGACGACCGCTGGCCAGCGTCGGCGGGAGTTCGATCGCAGACTTTACCCCGACGGCAGGTCTGCCCGCCCAAGGTGGATGGTATGAAAAATGAAAACGGCCTCCCAGCTCACCATCATGAAAAGCGCTCGTTGCATCAACAGGTTACGAGCACACTCCCGTCAAAATGAAGTCATCGCTGACCACACAATGATGGGAGTTTCTGATCGTAACCTGATGATGCGACGAGAGCTGGGTGAGGCCTCGCGGTTTTGTCAGACCGTCATATGGACAGTATAGGTCGAACGATTTCTCGAAAGCTTTATCCGGGGAAAAAGCAATCGACAAATCGTTCGACCGACTGCCCACCCGACCGTCCAACAAACCACAAGCACTCACCGTTTGTTTGACCATCAAATGGACAGTAAGTCGAACGGTCTCTCGAAAGCTTTTTCCGGGGAAAAAGCGATCGACAAAAAGTTCGACCGACTGCCCACCCGACCGCCCAACAAACCACATGCACACACCGTTTGTCAAACCGTCAGATGGACAGTATAGGTCGAACGATCTCTCGAAAGCTTTTTCCGGGAAAAAGCGATCGACAGATGGTTCGATCGACTGCCCACCCGACTGTCAAACAAACCACATGCACACACCGTTTGTCAAACCGTCAGATGGGCAGCATAGGTCGAACGATCTCTCGAAAGCTTTTTCCGGGGAAAAAGCGATCGACAAATCGTTCGACCGACTGCCCACCCGACGGTCCAACAAACCACAAGCAAGCACTTGCCGTTTTTTAGACCGCCAGATGAACAGTATAGGTCGAACGATCTTTCGAAAGCTTTTTCCGGGAAAAAGAGATCGACAAATCGTTCGACCGACTGCCCACCCGACCGTCCAACAAACCACTCACCCTCAGTCCCCGCTCCCCACCACCCCCCTCTAAGAAAACATCCACGCGGGAGGGATCAACATTCATCCACTCTTAATCTCGATAAAGTCATCTTATTGCGCGTAAAATTTCGTGAGGAACACTGTGGCGCCCTTGGTTTTCTCTATGATCAATTCCCAAGCTCAAAAAAAGCTCTCGAAGTTGAAGCCGTAATGGCGAGGATATCTCACGCTACCCTGAGAATCCATCTCCATATCCAGTCAAACTCTCAAAGCAAAGATAGGGGGCAAATACATTCGCAAGATTGCCGTGGTTCCAACTATGGAGTCCCCAAACAAAACGGCAACCCTGATGCTAATGCATTTGCACCCTATCTTTGCATGGAAAATGTAACTGGATACAGAGGAGGACTCTCTGGGCAGCGTGGGATATCCCCTCTACTACGGCCTCAACTTAGAGAACTTTGTTTGAGCTTGAGAATTGATTTTAGAGAAAACTAAGGGGAACCAGCGTGTTTCTCTTGAAATCTCAAGGTGATTCGACGGTTGCTATGTTTTATGTCAGAGCGACGTGCGGTAAATCGCATCAATTCGTTCCGTAATTTCAGCAACTTGCTATTTTTTTTTAAATTTTGAGATCGAACTTCTGTTGTCATGAGACTGAAAAATTCATGTAAGTACCAAATTTAACAAAAAAATTCAACGTATCGAAGGCAGGGTTTTGTAGAGGAAAAATATCGCAGTCGAGTGCAATTTCGATATTAGTATCGAATGCGATATTTTTCCGCTACAAAATCCTGCCTACGATACGTTGTAATTTTGTGGTAAATTTGGTACATGAATTCTTCAATCTCATGGCAACAGAAGTGCGATCTCAAAATTCGAAAAAAATAAATAGATAGCTGAAATTATGGAACGAATTGATGCGAAATATCGCGCGTCGCTCTGACACAAAATATGGCAACCGTCGAATGACCTTAAGTAAGAACAAGTACGTAAATCGAAAATCCCTAACACATGCAAGAACTACAGTTGATAAATTAATTCAAAGGTTAGATTTTTCAAAAATAGTTACACTCATGCTTAAATAAGATACGGAAAGAAAAGAACAGAGCAAAGAAGGAAAGAGAGAAAAAAAAGAAACAAGAAAAAGGAAGGAGCGAGGGAGAGAGGGGGAAGGGGGAAGGTGGAAAGTGGCCCGGGGGGGGGGGGGGGGGGTTGGTGAGAGGTATTCGACGCTTCTTATCTGACCCTGTGGAGACGGAAAGTGAGGTTGAGCTGGGGAAAACCAATGTGTTATCGGCAAACGATGAACGAACGATTCGCCGAGGTAGGGTGAGGGGCTGAATGTCTGGATCTACCTGCTGAAATCCTCGGAGCCTGAAAGAATTCATAGAAAGATGCGTCTGTGTGCGTAACCTGGCATCCGGTGTCTGGGTGGGCACTGGCGGGAGCTGCTGATTGAGAACGGAGTGGATTTACCTAGGTTCCCGCCAATTCCTATCGATCTGTCCTCTTCGCGCCAAAACGATACTGGCATTCGGACCTAACGAAAATCCTCTCTATCTCTCTCTTGAACAGATTTTTCGGGCGGAATTAATTTTTTCTTCCGCCAGCAAAGAATAATTTTGATAGGTACTTAATAATTTTATCAATTCGTACGGGCGGGGTTGGGGGTGACTACTCTTTACCTAAGAATCATTGATTCTAACATCATTTAGGAGTAACTCAATCAATAACTCAACATCATTTAGGAGGATCATTTGGCTAGAGCAATTAAGGGGGAAAAAAATTCCTCCCTCCTGAAAGAGAAATTTTTGGCATTATTTGATAACTGTCGGAGATTTTTTTTTGGCGGCAAATTTCACCGCCTCCGAACAACCTCTCCCTCCCCCCAATTATGTTGAAATGACCCTCTTGACATCTTCTCAATTTTCAGAGAAAATCTAATTGAAAATTTTCAGGAAACGTGTGAACATAGGTGTACCTACATCAGATTTCTGGGTGGGGGGGGGGGGGGGCTCTTTTCAGCACAGAGAGAATTTTCGGAGGGTTTTTTCCGGGAAATCTTGGAATTTTTAATCTCTCCGAGATGCACTTTGAGGCTCCCTCTCACACCAAAGGCTGTAGATAAGCGCACTTCAAGTTCTTGCGACTTTCAAGGGATGCTCGCTCCCAGCTAGTTTAAATTATGCAGAGTATCCATTGCTTGGAGAGACTACCTCTTTAGGAGACTGTACAATATTTGGGGGGGGGGGGTGTACCTACACATTTTAATTACGGGTGCCCAGAATACCTACTAGGAACTTTCAATTAAAATATTTGCCGACTGCAAGGAACCTCTAGGGGAGACTGTTTTGCCATACTTTGGGAGGGGGAGGTTCCCTACGCATTTTATTTACAGGTTTATGGAAAATCTACTTGGAACTTTCAATTAAAATATTCATAGACTTCAAGGAGATAATGTAAAGGCATGAGGCAGAAAACACTATTGTTGACTAAGATTAAGCTGAAATAATGAAGATCCTGAGAAATTTCCACCTGTAAAATCAGAGAGTATACGGACTTTGACTCAAGGCAGTTTAATCAGAAGCCTGGAAACCTCTCATCCTAACGAATACAGTCACTATTGCTGACTAAGAATAAGCTGAAATAAAGAAAATCCTGAGAAATTTCCACCTGTAAAATCAGAGAGTATACAGACTTTGACTCAAGGCAGTTTAATCAGAAGTCTGGAAACCTCTCATCCTCTCAAATACAGTCCGCTCTTCCGAGCCTAGTCCAGTTGTCGCTGGAATTTTTAACTGATTACTTAATTCAGATTGAAGCAATATGACTTTTACATCTTATGGGCTAAAAGAGATGCTTAAATAATTCCAGATATTTCGGCAGATAATTTCTATGAATATATAATTAATTGAATTGTGTTTAACTCTAACACCTAAAAATAATGTTCTCATTAATTATACTGGGTTTGTATGTGTGTACAGTACTACACAAGTTTCTGGCCTAAAAAGGAGGGATAACAAATGTTGCTAAGTGAAGCAGAATTATACGTAACTATAGCTAAGGAAAACATGACAGCAAGATTTGTCCCTAGGTACTTGCTTTTGACTGTTACAGGAGTATAGGTACTGTGAAAATGAGGCACAATAATGAGAGAGAAGCACATAAGCAAGAATGGAAAAAGAGAGGAGGAAGAAGACAGAAAACATAATGAGAGTAAAGTATGAGTTACGTACAATTTTGCAAACATGACACCAAATCTGAGCAGAATCGAAGAAAGATATGTGCTATAAATCTAACCTGAATCCAGACCAACGCCGAAATACATACGCATCAAAGGGAGCTAAGTGTGCGACCAGGATATATGAGACTCCTCCGAATGATAGGCACGAAATTAATCGAAGTAGAGTGAGAAGGAGACGCAGACACTCAAAACGCGAAGCCGATAATATGCTGGATTGCTCGGAAACACACACGCACACACCGACACACGAGGGACGAAATCACTCGGACTCCCGAAATGTCGCCGCACAACAGGTCGCTGGAGGCTGGACAGTGAAGAAAACGGAAAACGCGCGCGGGTAAGTTCATGGTGAAATGGAGAAGTTCACATAGATGTCAACTCGAAACATTGGAAACGACGAAATTCGATGAAAGTTTCGGGGTTCAATTCCCTCAAACGCCGGACACGATTTCGGCAATGAATTTCGTGAAACACAAGGCCTCTCAGCGACGGCCATTGTCCAATCCATGTGACAAATTACCGAACACACACGATAGTTTGTATATGTACGCTTACATCGCCGAAGAATTTACGCGAAACACACGACGTACCGAGACACACTGCCAAAATAAACGCCGGAAACAAGAAAATCATGTGAAACTACGAGAATCGATGGAAATTGTGAGGGTCCATTGGCAATCAATTTGCTCAAACGCCGAGCACGAGGTGCCTACTTCGACGATGAAGGACTCAATTCAAGAGGCTAATTACTTCACACGATCGATTTAACATACACCAAAGAGTTTTCGCACAACAGACGAGGTAACGAGACACATTCGAAGAGTTCTAAGAGTCTTAGAACTTTCAATTAAAGGAAAATCACTTGGTACCACGGGAGAGTTACTCCGACCGGACGCGAGACTACAACCGAATGAATGAAACAATCGCCGGCGGAAAGGTGCGGATCCTCAGGGCATGATTTGCATGGGGTGGGGGGCCCGGAGTAGCGTCGCCCGATCGAGACTGATTCTGATTGGCGCACGCGAGGGTATCCTCGACGGACTGCATCCTGTTCGAGATTCGCATTAGCTTTTGCTTTTCGGTTTTCTTTTCCTTCGAGAACTGATGAAAAGCGTACCGCTCGATTTCAGACAGAGATACGTTAGTGCCAAAGATTACTTAAAGGACTCCCGATACCGGCACGCCGTATACTTGCCGTAGGAAAGAAGCGGCCCCCCAGTCGCCTGCAGCGCCAGGGTAGGCAACCTGTGTAGCGGTATGCCATACTTTAACCCACCTGTAATGGAAGTGCATGGGAAATTGCACTTCGAATGTGCAGATTATGAACGGCAAATTGCGAATATTGTTCATTTTAGTCACTAGTCATGGTGAATGGACTCAGAAAATTGAGCAGAGATATTTGCATTAATTTTTTTTTTTCTTTTTTTAACTTCGCCCGAAATATGGGGGCTTGAGAATGTAATTTTGAAGTAATTTTGAAGTAATTTTGAACTTACCGAGATAATATTGAGGCAAAGATAGGGAAACTTCTTAGTTTGTAATGTTCTTTCCAATGAGGTATCACGAGATAAAGTAGTTACTATTCGAAAAAAAAATTAGGGAGGCCTCCCCCCCCCCCCCCCCCGAGGGAGGGACCAAAATTTTGACACCCCCCCTCCCAGAAAATGGTCCCTTATGAGATAGAACCATTCTCCAAGTTTCGTTTTTCTATCTCGAACGGTTCAAAAGTTATGGGATTTATTCCTTCTGCTCATTTATGACAATGTCAATTGTTTAAACTTCTGTGGATTCCAGTCCTAAAATAATCTGGTTTTCCATCATTAATCTCACCAAGCTAATATTGCTCGGCGCAAAGTGAACAACACAAATGCCCAAATTCAAAATTCGCTCCATTTTACGAGCGACGTTGCGCCATGAGGCACCATATTTACTATTTACCTCAAGACTGTTGTTATTTTTAGGTTATGTGGTTATGTTCCCTCTGCAAGTACAAGTTTTCGTGAGAAGTTGCGTTTGCGACTTTGCGAAGCGTGAGAAGTGAGAAGTGAGAACTGAATGAGACGTATGAAAGTTGATGAAAGTACCTCGTCTCCTCTGTAACTTTTTTGAAATGTTTGAACCTAGTTTGAACTGTCCATTTCGATCAATGTGTTGATCTGTTTTTTCACCATGACACAAGATTCCTACCAGTGAGTCTACCAAATTTCAGTTCCTTTCAAGTATTTTCAATTCAGGTTCGAGTTTGTCGTGTACGTTCTCAATTTTGGAGAAATGGAAGACATGGATTACTTGCTGGCACTACAGCTTCAGGATGAGCTCCAAAGTGAAACAACTGCATCCAGTGTAAGTATCTGAATTCTCATCTCTGCAAACTGCAGCTTCATGGCTTGCTGAAAGGTCTGTTGGTTCAGCAAGCTATCCCACTGCCTGTTGGTGTGAGGCAGAAGTATTGATATGATAATATGTCCCGTTATTCTCATCAAATCGCACAGCTAGTCCTAGCAGTCCCAGTAATATTAAACTGGAGCTTGCGCATTGTACGTTGAGACAAACGTCAATCTCCAATCAGCTCTGAATTCGCACCCCTCAACAGGTTAATACATGCAGTCGTGCGGCACCATTGGTGTGTAACGCGTTGTGGAGTCCACCTCTACATCAAAACAAACTCTCCGTGCAAAGGTTGGGAGCAAATACATTGACAGGGCTGCCACCTTGTTTGGAAACTCCTAAACTGGAAACACAGCAACCCTGCTAATGTATTTGCTCCCTATCTTTGCGATAGAGAGTTTGTCTTGATTTTGATGTGGACTTTCAGGGTAGAATGGGATATTCCCTCCATTACCATATCAACTTTAGGAGCTTTTTTGAGCCTTGGAGTTGATTTCAGAGAAAACCTGTAGCACCCTTGTGTTCCTCCAGGTTTGTAATGAAACCATCATGATTTTTGTGCCATTTTACCACCCTGTGCGTCAAGTTTGACATTGTAGATGAATTAAGGGGCTTGGAAGACAAGGTGCGTAAGTGCAGTTTTTTAAAAATTCGAGATGTTAACTATTTTATCTAAAATTAGTCTAAAAATATATTCCATGGGAAATTCACCACCCTTATATAATTTTCAAGCATGAGAAAGTGAGTTGGAATTTTCTTTCCTTCATAAGGCGCCATGTAATTTTGAAACTTTCAACTCATATTTTGCGAAATTGCCAAAACTGCACACATCCCCTCGTCCATCAAGCCCCTCAATTGAAGCATTAATATAAAATGAATGTCTGTTGTTTTTGCTTTCTGTAGCCCAACAAAGAAAATCTAATTTTTCAACGCGACTTGGATAAGTTCAGCAGCGAATCAGGATCCAAAGGAAAATCCCGGAAACCTAGTCCTAAGCAGCCTAGCAAGGAAGTTGAAAAACTTACCTCTCTGAATGATTCCTCATGGGAGGTGATTGATCCAACCCCTGATATATTTGCACTCTTTGGTGAATTCAACAAACGCTTTTTTTGGGGCAGATTAGACGCTGTTGAAGTCAAATGGAGCAAGCAGATGACAAGGTAAAACTCCTCAAGTTTTCTTTTGATTATGTGACTTAACTTAAATGATGCCTCATGCAGGGAGAAGGTTTTGAATTCTTTGCTTTACTTTGTCCCTTGGTTATTTTATCAATGCATTCCATCTGAATGTATGTGCCACAGGCAATGAACAATCGCCGGCAATTTGCAAGCCAGTAGTGAATAAATGTAAGAAATCATAAAATTAAGAAGTAGAAGAACAAGTTTAGAGTGTTGATTGTGTTGCCTATGCAAATGGACACTTCTTTCTCCATGAAAACATGGTAGAAGTAGGCACATTCGAAAGAGCGTGCAGTAAACTCAGTGGCATTAGTTGGGTTGAGATCGGTCAGGCAACTAAACTAGTTTCGAGACAAAGCATGGAGTATCACCAAAAATGAAGGCTCTCCAAGCGGAGCTCATGCTTTTGAAGACCATAACCCTTAAAAATTGCTTCACAGCTTTGCGTATTATTGCGATTTATCGAAAAATCTTGTGAACCCCTTGCAAATTGCAGACGATTCTTAATTGCCTGTGTCATACGCATTTATCTGTCGAATTGCACCAGTTTTAAGCTAATTAGAATTTGACCTGTGCCTTTACATGCTGTAGACATGCTCAGATATACAGTGGAAGGATATAATATGCAAAATAGCTCAAATTTTTTAACAAAACACCCAACAAAGACTGAAGCAAAATAAACTAGAAAATGCTGGAACATTTCCAGGTGGTATCGAATCGACCCTTCTCTTCTTTGCAAGTCAGGCTTCTCCTTTGAGAAAGGGTTTCAAATTCGAGTTAGGATCAATGCTGAAAGTAGAACTATCATAGTGTAATTATTTGTGCTACCCATAAAAAACAAAATCCAACTATCATGAAGCTCTTCAACTTACTTTTCAGTTCCTAATTTTTTTTTCTTTCTTTTAGCTGTGCAGGTATATGCTACTACCAAGGAAGAATGGGGTTGTGTTCTGTGAGGTTGAGCGAGCCCCTACTGAAACTTCGACCTCGCAGCGATCTCATAAATACATTGTTGGTGAGTCTTTCGAACTTTGTCTTCATCTGCAGAAAACCATTCCGTTTATTTATCATTTGAAAATGCAGGAATTCTTGAATACCTAGACTCTCAGCCATTAAATTAAACTCATTTGTGCAAAAGAAACCAGCGTACACCAGTAGCTTTGAGAATGAATCTATCTGCTTGAGAGATAGATCATATTTTAGGATTGCAATTTGAAAACTGGATCAGGATTAATTTGATACTCATCACTGCGATAAATGGAGAACCAAGTGACAAAAGATTTGACTTGGTTTGAAATAGATGAAAGGTTTCTCCTGAAAATTGGCTCCAAGCTTGGATCGAAGTAAGCAAACGAAAGCTGTGCCCCTATTTGTATCCGTAAATAATAGAATCTTGAATTTTGTACGCTCCTGGTTTCAGCCTTGTCTAACAACCTTTTCTACCAATGTATATGTCTATCTAACATATTGGTATGTAGATGGATTACACATACCGAAAAAAAGGTAAAAACAAAAATTTTCTAAGAAAACATCAGCAGGACTCCTGATAAAACAGGAAAAACTTTCAAAATAACACACTGTTGGCTAAAGTAGAAAATCATAAGATTATTGCAATATCTGGAAGTTTTTACAAAGTTTTGGAACATATTGTCCAAACAAGAGAGACTAATTATGAAAAATTTTACCATTCCAGCACGAAATGATCCATGCTTACCTGTTTGTAACTGCCAACAACAGAGATCGCGATGGTCATGGACCTGAGTTCCACAAGCACATGGGCCGCATCAATAAAGAAGCTGGCACCAAAATTACGGCAAGTATACTATCTTAACAAATTTGGGAAGAATCCCAACTCTTTTTCCATTGAACTTGAATCCAAGGTGTGAATAAGAAACAGAAGAAGCTATTCATCGCTCATTAAACCTCTTCAACTCTTCTCTGAATTCAAGTCCTAGACTATCCTCGATGCTGTTCCTCCGTTTGTTCTCAAGTGCCCAAAAGCTATCGATTTATCTCCAGAAAAAAGTTTTAAAGATTCTTGAACCTTCAAATTGTAGGTTCAGTTCTGTAGAATCCCAGTCACAATCATTAATTTGCTTGTTTTTCTCTCAATTAAGTGTATAGAAAATCTATTACTTACATGCGACTCTCACCTCTGCTGTCTTTAGTTATCCCCTGGGCTAAGGTATTTTACCACGTTTAGCAAAAAGGAACCAAGTCATATTGAGCTGATTTTGAGAAAACCGAAGTGAAAGGTCATGTGCTCTTGTTTTCAGAAACTACTTGGCACTACTGAAGTTAGAATTTTCTCCGACCAATGTTTTCGTTTGTGATTTAACCACACCAAAAAAACTGAAATCAATGCTGTACCTGCTTGCTCAAAGTTTTGAAGTCCTTTTGACAAATTTTGGGTTCTACTCTAACAGTGAATGTAAGTGAATCTACCATATCTGTCTCTGATAACTAATCTTGTGTTTTATACAGGTTTATCACTCATTCCACGATGAAGTGCGATTGTACCAACAGCACTGGTGGCGATGCAACGGTCCATGCCGTGATCGCAAGCCGTACTATGGTTATGTGAGGCGTGCCAAAAACCGTGCCCCGGGACCATACGATTTCTGGTATGGCGACCATCATGCAGAGTGTGGGGGAACATTCATCAAAATTAAGGAGCCAGAAAATTATGGAAAAAAAGAAAAGAAACCGAAAAGCTCGTCCAGTAAGTACTTTTACACAGGACACAATCTCTATAAGTCTTCTAAAAGAATGTCCTAAATCGTCGTGCCTCTGATGTAAGGGCGTATCACAATTTTCACGTGAGCAATGTTTTACTTAAGAATCCATGCTTCCTGATGCTCATGGGGAAATTGGACGTATTTATGCTAAAAGGAACTATGTTACATGCAAATCCTATGCACTTAATTCGTTTTAGCATAAATACGTCCGATTGAGGTATGCCCTTATGTCAGAGAAGCAACGATATGTGTATCTTATCGTAGTTTCTGTATTCATTGCGTACTCATTGTTTAGATAACAATTTTAAAATGCAAAAAATGGGGAAAACTGTTTATTGAGGTACAGATCAATGTTTTATACATTATTAATCCCCTACACAAATTTTCGTGTGAAAACTGTCGTCAAAATGAGTAAACAGTTGTCCTGCATGTTAACGAAGTTGGTATTTTCATCAACCAATCAGAGCCCGGTGGCCTATTTACAGGACTGTCGATGGGTTTCACTCTCTCACCCAGAATTGTCAACAGGTTAGATAACGTGGTCCGGACATAATTACGAAACTGTTAATGAAAATTAAATTTCATTTAATTACAGGCGATTTGGCGGGTTAGGCTAGCTCACGTCCATTTATGCACAGACGGAGAACGAAAATTTGTTTTCATGACGTATTTTGTTAAACTGTTTACGGATTTTGTCTACAGTTGACGAACAAAAATTTGCTTATTGACACTTTTATCTACGTTTCACTTTTTACTGTTTACTTACCTGAGCTGACACTTTTTCATAAAAAAAAGGAATAGTAATTTAAATTATACCGCAGCGCTAAGGAAGAATGCCTTATGAGCCTTTAGATGTTGCCCTCATTACTTATTTCCTTCAATGAAGAACAAATTTTTTACCAAAATTTATTGAAAACGTTAACTTAATCTTTTTTATTTAACTGGTAGAAACAACGTATATAATTCGTAATGTGTGGCAGTTTACAATAAATAGTTTTAAAAAACAAATACATTTTGAATATTGTGAAAATATTGTTATTCTCAAATTTTTCAGACAATTTTGTTTGTCAATCTAAAGTGTGTATCCGAAAATTTCAAGGAAAAATATATTTTTGAATTGGGTGCTTTGCTTGTATATCTGTCAGTATTTATTTGAAATGTTGACAAACTATAGAAAGCATGAAGATAAATATCTATAGTGCTATCTATTGTTTTTAAAAAAATTAATATTTATGTTTATCCATCTCATTTATATTTTTATTTTCATTACATATTTTTAGCTTTAAATTAATACAATGTCAGAACTCTCATTGATCGTGAGATGTTTAAGCATTTCTTTGCTTTCATAGTTTGTCCTCACTGACTGATATTTAAAGACAATCAAAGGAATATTCATTAATAGATAAATCGTTAAAAAAAAAAAAAAAAAAAAAAAAAAAAAAGCAAGATGATGCTCCTTTCGAAGTGAGGCCCACTAGCAGCCTCTTTGCACTTTCCCCTTCTATACTATGCCACTGTTGGCCCAATGCCAGCATGATGTTGTCACCTAGAAAGATAAAAATATTTAGTTTTCCATAGAGCCTTTATTATTTATTAAAAGCTAAAAGTGCTGCTTGCTTATATGCACCCTGTTGTATAATTTTTCATCTGATGACGATTTTATTTTTTGAGTTTTCAAATCTTCACCGATTAATTTTCTTTTGCCTCCCTGTTTCAGCTTCCTCCAATCCCAAGTCGTCCAAGTCTAGCGCTAAAGACATCAGGAACTTCTTTCCACAACCATCCACATCCACAAGCTCTAGCTCTAGCCAAGTAAACCCTAGTCCTAGTTCAGTTGCTGCCAAAATTTATGGATTCAATGATCTGAACGAACCTTCGAACCCAACCGTTAGTGCATCCGCTACAACAAACTCTAACATAGTCGGGTTCCATGATCTTACTTCCAGCAACTCCAATGGATTAAGCAACTCTACCAGTAGTCGAGGTAAAATTGGAACGGCATCGTCAGGTAGAACCTTAGGAACAAGCAATTCGGGAAGCACCCCTGGAAATTACAGGAATGCAGGAAGAACTGCTGGCGGGGGATTGAAAAACAAAGGTAGCAGCACTGTCTTAGTTCCTCCCAAGACGCAAACCAAAACAAAAGTCAGTGCAGAAGAGCCCCAAGAGGTGAAAAAGGTTGATAATCCTTTGAATATTGACAGGTTCCAAGCATTTAAATCCAATGGGCAAGTACTTGGTGGTAATGCAAATGACAGATCAAGGAGTCGTCTGCTGGCGATGTTCTCGAATCAAGAGCGAGAGAAGCAGAAGCAAAGAACACGACAGAGTCCAATGCAAAAAACACACCGGAGTCCGGTGCAAGAAACTAAGCAGAGTCCAACTCAAAAGTTACAAGAAAGTCCGACTGTTGATAGCCGGCGAATGATAGATTGCTCCTCCCCAACAAAATCGACTGTCAGCCCACTTAGTAGCTTGCAAATGCGCAATTTTCCCTCCTCCAATAGCAAAAAAGGTAGCACCAAAGCATCTCGTGATAAATTTCTTGCATCCTTCTCTACTTCAAGTACTACACCAAACTCAGACTCGGATGCTAGATTAACAGTTAAAAGACGATCAGTGTCTGATAGTACAAACTCTCCTGATGTAGAAAGGGAGTGTCCCACCAAAAAACCGCTTTTTAGTGTTGAAACTATTTGTCTTGATACTCCAGAGAAGGATATGGTACCTTGTCCAGTTTGCTCAATGAAAGTCAGTCGTAACACCGTAAATGATCATCTTGATAGCTGTGTTGGATTTTTACCTGGCCCATCCTCTGAGTATCAGCCTACTAACATTGATCAAGCACAATCCTCTAATTCGGTGAATGGAATAGTAAATATTGTAGAATCGAAGGATGCCATTCCCCCAAAGAGGCAATTTGATCAAGACATTTACATCTCAGATGAAGAGGATGAAACTACGAATGGTCAAGATGACCGATTCAATGTCACAGATTATAATCTAGGCTCCGAGCCACAAGTTCCTTGCCCTTGCTGTAATAATTTAGTGTCCAGTGATAATATAAATCAACACTTAGATGTCTGTTTGAATGAAATGGCGCTGAGAGATTCCACATAGCTCTGTCAAGAATAACGATCCATTTTTGTGTGATATCCAAGTATGAAAATTTTGTACTAGTTTCAGATGATTTCCAAAACAGCTGAACTAGCTTTCTTCACCCACTGTAATTTCACCTTTTGCTAAACACATTTGATGCTTTTTAATCCTTTACTCCAAAATCGTACTGTTGAAGTATCTGTGAATCACCATAAAAATTTGTTTTACAACAAATATTTTTCTGCTGACAGCATTCACTAAGCAAGTGTTTCCATTTTTCTCTCATCAATTCTTATAAAATATTATACCCTTTCCCCTCTTTCAATTTCTTCATCATGTACTGCGTAGTCATAAGAAGAAAGTGGCACTAATACATCATGATATTCTCTTCATTTTTGGATGCATTTACCCATAATCCTCCTGTCAAGATTTTTAACTTGACATCTAGTATCGTGATAATATTTAAATTTTATTTGTCTTTATATACAATAGTATTACCATTCAAGTTTGAAGTATTTGACACAAAATGGTAATGAAGTTTGTTTTTATTAAATTGATTAATTGTTAGTCTCAAATTATGTGACCTCTAAAATTCTGGGAATCAAATCAAAATTTTACCATTCATGAATTTATCTACCCTTCCAGTTAGCCTAGGAACTACCTTACATTACACTTAATGTTTTTAGTCAAGTTTTATGCCACCTTATAAGCTCTCTTCTCAAGTCAACTCAATTCACAGCATACAAATTGTTGAAAAAGTATTCCACAGTTTGAAAGTTCATTCTTATTTTTAAAACTCCTAGCATTAAAAACATTTTTTCTCTTCCTCCATTTTCATTGCTATTATTGTAAGATTTATTACTGCTTCTACTAAGCTAAACTATTACCACCAAACGATCATGATTCTATCTCTGACCTTTTTTCTCTCTTTTTTATGTTTTCCAGAGCAATGGTTCATCCATGCTTCTCAATTCCAAACATTTCACTACATTTTATGTTATAAAGTTATTTGTATGAGACTTTTCTTGTTATCAGTAGTCAGCGATACCTTTATCAAAGTTAAAAAAATGTATTAATTCCTGCCAGAAAACATGTTACTCAGAAGCAATGTCCTCCCCTGTGAGATTGCCTCAAACTCTAAACTGTTTCATTCTAAATTGTACGCTGTCTAGAGCATTCAAAGCAACTTCAAATTTCTGTCATACAACAAATTGCCACTTTATTCAGAATAAGCTGTTTCCTGGAAATCTAATATTCCTGTCTTTCAGCCATTCTAGCTTGAAGCTCTGACTCATTTCAACTCGACTACATGAAAAGTCTCCAAAATTTGCCGTCACTTTTATAAAGCCTATTTTCAGTTCCAAGTTACTTTAAGCTTTCTTCCGATACTATTTTTTATACCTAGTTTTAGATTAATTACTCCTTATTATTGTTCTTCTCAAAGTTGCCTTACAATTAAAGAGTTTATTTAAAAAGCTTGCTTTCTATTCGTAATTTCAATAATTTTTGAACTCTGTTACCAGTGGCTTCATGCCTCGTCAGAATGGAAAGATTCAGCAGGATGTAAATGTATTCCCTCCCCCCCCCCAAACTAGTTCAAGAGCCTCTTTCACAGTTTCAAGAACAAAAAAAAAAAAAAATTAATTCAGTCTGGTTAGTATTTACATTTTTGTAAACGTCAACGTGAACAGATCTTACTTTTTCAAGAATACAGTGATGAAGAAGGTATTGAACACCACTCTACTCAGTTTTGCTTTTCCAACACATGAAAGTGGTGGAACGTGGTAATCAGAAATTTGTTTATTCATTTTTTCATCCTCAAAAAACAGAATGGATAGATAGGTCGGAAAATTCTGGAAAGATAGGGACACAATTGCAAATTTTTCTTTTACAGTCAATTTCATCGTATCGATCCCAGTTCTCCTTATTCAGGGACACAAAGATCCTTAGTAATCAAAAGATGTAAGAATAGAAAAATATAGTACAATATGTCGATGGATGAAGTAGATAAATGCGTATCTCGGTCGCAATGTTGTAATTCTCCGATTGTTTTTATTTTCCTCAAGGAAACCTTATCAAAATGTTTCCTTGCATTTTTTTGCGATTTAATAAAATGAGTGAGGAAAATTTCAATGAAAATTTTTCCTTTAATAAAATTAAACGAGAGCAGAGACTTATAACGTATCAATCTGAAGTAAGTATGCATTTTTCAACTATAGCTATCGATAAGCATTATATTCATGTGTGACTGTTTTGTAAAAGAAAGGACCTCAGTCTGCAAAGATTTTCAGTAGAGCAATTACTTATTGTCATCTTCCGTCGCATTCCTAAGGCGCAATAATACAACTATTTGAGCTCTCCGGAATGCGTGAGGTATCACGCCGCATTCGAAGGCGTTTTCAAAACAGCCATGTTCCGATATCCGGATTATTGTTTTGCAAAGTTCCCATTTTTATGTTTTATTTCCTACCATTTGTTTGTTTTCAATCCTCCTATAAAAACTACTCATTTGCTGAATACACTTTCTGGCTGGAGCGCATTTTAGCTATGCATTCACCACTGCAAAAGTGTCAAAGGAAATCGACAAGCCCAGCGTGCATGGAGGCTATTTCCATTTTAAGGTACGGAACCTAGGCGCGTCTGTCCGCGGCGTCCTGGACGCCGCGGAGAGACGCCGATAAATCTGTCTGCTGCTTTTGCTTGGGGACGGCACCTTAGCGGCGGAGAGACGCTGCGGAAAACGCCGATGAAGGACGCTCCGATCTGTCGCCAACAGATCGGAGCGGAGACGCCGACAAATTCCGCTCAGTCCGCTGCCTTTCCTACCGATTTTCGAATGTGTTTAGTTGGACAAACCTGCAAATCGATCACAAAAGCCGTGAATTGATCGACAAAAGCCGTGAATCGATCGACAATCCCGCGAATCGATTGATGAGAGCCGTGAATCGATTCGATCGACCCACCCGTGAATCGATCGACATAAGCCGTGAATCGATCGACAAACCTGTGAGTCGATCGAGAAACTACGAGTCGATCGATAAACCTGTGAGTTGATCGACAAACCCCTGAATCGGTCGACCAAGCTGTGAGTCGATCGGTTCACGTTTTGGTTTTTCGATCGATTCATGTCGATTGAATTGATATCGGTTTTTTTTTCAAAAAAAATTCGTCAGTCACTTTTCGTCGATAGATTCACGTTTTTTTTCGATCGATTCATGTCGATCGAATCGACACCGGGTTTTTTAATAATTTGTCCATCGAATTTATGTCGATCGATTCACGTTTTTATTCTTCGGTCGATTCTTGTCGAGCGAATCCACACTCTCCTAAAAAAAAAGCGCGTCCAGTCATTTTCGCGGCTCAAATCATCTTGTTCGATGAACGAAAAATCGAGAAATTGACAGCGGACAGAGCGGAAAAAATCCACGAATTCCGCTCCTAAGGTGCCGTGCCCCAAAATGTGAGCGTCTGCTCGCCCTCGACTCGGTAGCAGAGTTTTCCGCTGGCGTCCAGGACGCCGCGGACAGACGCGCCTAAGGTTCCGTAGCTTCAATCTTCCGTCACATTCTTACGGCGCAATGATACAACTATTTGAACTCTCCGGAATGCGTGAGGTATCACGCCGCATTTGAAGGCGTTTTCAAAACAGCCAAGTTCCGCTATCCGGATTATTGTGTTGCAAACAAAGGTTGCAAAGTTCCTATCATTATGTTTTATTTCCTACCATTTGTTTGTTTTCAATCCTCCTATAAAAACTACTCATTTGCTGAATACACTTCTGGCTGGAGCGCACTTCAGCTATGCATTCACCACTGCAAAAGTGTCAAAGGAAATCGACAAGCCCAGCGTGCATGGAGGCTATTTCGATTGTAATCTTCCGTCGCGTTTCTAAGGCGCAATGATACAACTATTTGAACTCTCCGGAATGCGTGAAGTATCACGCTGCATTTGAAGGCGTTTTCAAAACAGCCTTCCGCATATCCGGGATCGTATTGCATAGTTCATATCCTTTTGTTATATTCCGTACCACTTGTTTATTTTTAATCCTCGTATTAAAACCACCCATTTGCTAAATACAATTCTAGCTGGAGCGCACTTCAGCTATGCACTCACCTCTGCAAAAGTGTCAAAGGAAATCGACAAGCCCAGCGTGCATGGAGGCTATTTCGATTGTAATCTTCCGTCGCGTTTCTAAGGCGCAATGATACAACTATTTGAATCTCTCCGGATTGCGTGAAAGTATCACGTTGCATTTGAAGGCGTTTTGAAAAAATAC